>NW_027590077.1:407500-540000 GCF_964213995.1 Mustelus asterias
GGGAGAGGGGTTACTGAGTGACAGTGTGAGGGAGCTGGATTAACATCAGTACAGACACAGTCAGTAACACAGTGTGCTGGGGGGAGAGGGGCTACAGAGTGACAGTGTGAGGGAGCTGGATTAACATCAGTACAGATACAGTCAGTAACACAGGGTGCTGGGGGAGAGGGGTTACTGAGTGACAGTGTGAGGGACCTGGATTAACATCAGTACAGATACAGTCAGTAACACAGGGTGCTGGGGGAGAGGGGTTACTCAGTGACAGTGTGAGGGAGCTGGATTAACATCAGTACAGATACAGTCAGTAACACAGGGTGCTGGGGGAGAGGGGTTACTCAGTGACAGTGTGAGGGAGCTGGATTAACATCAGTACAGATACAGTCAGTAACACAGGGTGCTGGGGGAGAGGGGTTACTCAGTGACAGTGTGAGGGAGCTGGATTAACATCAGTACAGATACAGTCAGTAACACAGGGTGCTGGGGGAGAGGGGTTACTGAGTGACAGTGTGAGGGAGCTGGATTAACATCAGTACATATACACTCAGTAACACAGGGTGCTGGGGGGAGAGGGGCTACAGAGTGACAGTGTGAGGGAGCTGGATTAACATCAGTACAGATACAGTCAGTAACACAGGGTGCTGGGGGAGAGGGGTTACTCAGTGACAGTGTGAGGGAGCTGGATTAACATCAGTACAGATACAGTCAGTAACACAGGTTGCTGGGGGGAGAGGGGTTACTGAGTGACAGTGTGAGGGAGCTGGATTAACATCAGTACAGATACAGTCAGTAACACAGGGTGCTGGGGGGAGAGGGGCTACAGAGTGACAGTGTGAGGGAGCTGGATTAACATCAGTACAGATACAGTCAGTAACACAGGGTGCTGGGGGAGAGGGGTTACTGAGTGGCAGTGTGAGGGAGCTGGATTAACATCAGTAGAGATACAGTCAGTAACACAGGGTGCTGGGGGGAGAGGGGTTACTGAGTGACAGTGTGAGGGAGCTGGATTAACATCAGTACAGATACAGTCAGTAACACAGGGTGCTGGGGGAGAGGGGTTACAGAGTGACAGTGTGAGGGAGCTGGATTAACATCAGTACAGATACAGTCAGTAACACAGGGTGCTGGGGGAGAGGGGTTACTGAGTGGCAGTGTGAGGGAGCTGGATTAACATCAGTACAGACACAGTCAGTAACACAGGGTGCTGGGGGAGAGGGGTTACTGAGTGACAGTGTGAGGGAGCTGGATTAACATCAGTATAGATACAGTCAGTAACACAGGGTGCTGGGGGAGAGGGGTTACTGAGTGACAGTGTGAGGGAGCTGGATTAACATCAGTGCAGATACAGTCAGTAACACAGGGGTCTGGGGGAGATGGGTTACTGAGTGACAGTGTGAGGGAGCTGGATTAACATCAGTACAGATACAGTCAGTAACACAGGGTGCTGGGGGGAGAGGGGTTCCTGAGTGACAGTGTGAGGGAGCTGGATTAACATCAGTACAGATACAGTCAGTAACACAGGGTGCTGGGGGAGAGGGTGACTGAGTGACAGTGATGGGGAGCTGGATTAACATCAGTACAGATACAGTCAGTAACACAGGGTGCTGGGGGAGAGGGGATACTGAGTGACAGTGTGAGGGAGCTGGTTTAACATCAGTGCAGATACAGTCAGCAACACAGGGTGCTGGGGGGAGAGGGGTTACTGAGTGACAATGTGTTGGAGCTGGATTAACATCATTAGAGACACAGTCAGTAACACAGGTGCTGGGGGGAGCGGGGTGACTGAGTGACAGTGTGAGGGAGCTGTACTAACATCAGTAGAGATACAGTCAGTAACACAGGGTGCTGGGAAAAGGGGTTACTGAGTGACAATGTGAGGGAGCTGGACTAACATCAGTCAAGATACAGTCAGTAACATAGGGTGCTGGGGGGAGGGGTTACTGAGTGACAGTGTGAGGGAGCTGCATTAACATCAGTACAGATACAGTCAGTAACACAGGGTGCTGGGGAAGAGGGTTACTCAATGACAGTGTGAGGGAGCTGGATTGACATCAGTCGAGATACAGTCAGGAACACAGGGTGCTGGGGGAGAGGGATTACTCAGTCACAGTGTGAGGGATCTGGATTAACATCAGTGCAGATTCAGTCAGTAACACAGGATGCTGGGGGAGAGGGGATACTGAGTGACAGTGTGAGGGAGCTGGATTAACATCAGTACAGACACAGTCAGTAACACAGGGTGCTGGGGGAGAGGGGTTACTGAGTGACAGTGTGAGGGAGCTGGATTAACATCAGTACAGACACAGTCAGTAACACAGGGTGTTGGGGGAGAGCGGTTACTGAGTGACAGTGTGAGGGAGTTGGATTAACATCAGTGCAGATACAGTCAGTAACACAGGGTGCTGGGGGAGAGGGTTTACTCAGTCACAGTGTGAGGGAGCTGGATTAACATCAGTACAGATAGTCAGTAACATAGGGTGTTGGGGGAGAGGGGTTACTGAGTGACAGTGTGAGGGAGCTGGATTAACATCAGTACAGATGCAGTCAGTAACACAGGGTGCTGGGGGAGAGGGGTTACAGCGTAACAGTGTGAGAGAGTTGAATTGACATCAGTGCAGATACAGTCAGTAACACAGTGTGCTGGGGGAGAGGGATTACTGAGTGACAGTGTGAGGGAGTTGGACTAACATCAGTACAGATACAGTCAGTAACACAGGGTGCTGCGGGGAGAGGGGTTACTGAGTGACAGTGTGAGGGAGCTGGATTAACATCAGTACAGATACAGTCAGTAACACTGGGTGCTGCGGGGAGAGGGGTGACTCAGAGACTGTGCGAGGGTGCTGAATTAACATTAGTAGAGATACCGTCAGTAACACACGGTGTTATGGGGAGAGATTGAGCAGATTGGGTTTGTACTCGTTGGAGTTTAGAAGGCTGAGGGATGATCTTATAGAGGCCTATAAGATAATGAAAGGGCTGGATATGGTAGAAGTGGAGGGAATGTGGTGATATAAACAGGGCCTAGTTTTAAGGCTGATTAAATTGGATATCCTAAATTAAAGAATTGGGCACATTGAAATCAAACACAGTCAAACCGCAGGCAGGCCAATTGTACAATACACAAATGTGTCTGGGCCTGACCCATCAACCACCCATCAAAGGTCGTTACACTCTACTTGAGACTTAGCAGGAGATCATGGCACCTCATTGAAATGCATCGGTCTATTGTTAGAAGCCCAGATCGGGCCAGACTTTCTGTCACCAAGAGATCCTGTAGAAAGCTTACCTGATAACAAGTTTAACAACATGGAGATGGACACCTGGGGGGCGGACCCTGGTGTCCTGTCAGGCAGACATCAAGAAACCCACTGGGTATTGGAACCCCCTCCTGGGACCTCAGAGTAGTGTGAGGTAACGCATTTAGAAAAGGCAAATAAGCCGATGAAATACACAATAAATGGATGGATTGGGGAAAGAGAGGCCAAAGAAACAGAGATATGTTGGAATCCAGGACAAGCTGCATATACAGAATATTGGTCAAGGCATTAAATGTAAGAAGTTACATTAATCTTATCTTCTGTCTGCAAAAAATCCCTGTCTCTTCATTTCTGTGTAGTCTGTGTAATTTCTATCCCTGATCCTCTGCATCAATGAGATAGAAATTTCTTGCAACTTGCTGAAATGAAACAAATTGGAAATGTGATTGTCTCCCTTTTCAGTGAGGCTCACAGCTTTACCCTCTGTGTGAAAGCTGCTGCCCATCCTCGGCATGGAATTCAATTTAAACATTCCCCACTTACTGCAGAGAAGGGAGCGGCCCCATTCCAGGCATCAAATTCAACCAGTTTGACAACCTGCTGCTAATTCAACTGTCAACAAGTTTCATTCGAAATTTTACTTTAACTCTTCTTGTTCCAGAGATGTTCAGTAAATCAGTCAAATGATAAGAAACAAATTCGAACTGGGACTTCGGAATTTTGAGCAAACATTGATTTCCTGATATTTGTGGTTTCACCCCAGAGCCCAGGAGCCAGTTCCTTGTCAATGAGCTGAGAGAAGGACTGTTTCTGTACATGGAGATTAACCATTTAACTTCCAAACTGAATGATCTCTGAGCAACAATGGCTGCAGCTGTTGGGCAATGAGCACGAACACTCCAGTTACATTTATTATTGTAAACCAGCAACTGAGACACCAGATTCTGGCCCAATGGAGTTATTCAAGAAGATGCTCAGAATTTCATTAACTCAGGATGACAAGTGAAGTGAATCAATGGCAGGTCATCGTCAACTGTCCTTATCGAGGATGACATCTACTCAGGGTAAATGGAGTTAAGATGCAGATGAGGCAAAATATAATTAATTAGAGGAATAGGCTCAAGGGGCAAAATAATTGCCTCCTGTTACTGTATTTAAATGTTGGTTGAATAATGAAGTGTGAAACTTCTGGAGGATTTGCACCTCCCTTTTAATCAGTTGAACTTGGATTGTTTATTTCAGATGGTGCAACATTTTTATTCAGAGAGTGATCAGATAATCGGTTTCAAAGGGCAAACTTTAGAAACCATAGTTTGGCAAAAACACTTGCAATGGTCCATCCTGTGCCATTTATAGAATCAAGCCCCAAAACTTACTGATAGTTTTATTCTGGGTTCAACCAAAATCTTTGAACAAGAGATTTGCTATCGAGTGGTTTTATATATACATATTTGGAAATTACTGATTTATAACCTGATCCAATATGCTGAGGATTCTAGATCGGATCCACGAGATTAAATATCAATTGTAATGTCAAATTGATAACAGTAAGACAGGTGAGAGCAGTGTGCTCTCTAACACTGCTTCCAGCTCTCCATCTCTGTTGGGCGAGTACCACTGGTTCTCCTGCACCCACCTGGCAGGACAAGACAACAACTCAGGTTGTTGTTTTACTGTGTGTCAATTACAGACAGTGTGGGCCTCCAAATGAAAAGAGAGAATCGAGCCAAAGTTTTGAGTCAGGATGACCCTTCATCAGAACTTTTATTTTAGCTCATACTTTAACACCCTAAGGCATTCTATAAAAATGTGAAGAGTAAAAGGATGAGACATGAAGGTATAGGGCCTATAAAACGTGAAGGCGGGAAAATCAGTACGGAACCAGTAGAAATGGCAGAGGTGCTTAATGAGAATTTTGTCTCGGTTTTCACAGAGGAGAAGGACATGGGTGGATGTACTGTGGGCTTGCGGTGGACTGAAAAGATTGAGTATGTGGACTTTAACAAAGAGGTTGTGCTGGAATCTTTGAATGGCATCAAGATAGATAAGTCGCCGGGTCCGGATGGGATGTACCCCAGGTTACTGTGGGAGGCGAGGGAAGAGATTGCAGAGCCTCTGGCGATGATCTTTGCATTGTCGATGGAGACGGGAGAGGTGCCGGAGGATTGGAGGATTGCGGATGAGGTTCCTATTTTCAAGAACGGGAATAGGGATAGCCCAGGAAATTACCGACCGGTGAGTCTAACCTCAGTGGTTGGTAAGCTGATGGAGAAGATCCTGAGGGACAAGATTTATGAGCATTTGGAGAGGTTTAGTATGCTCAAGAATACTTAGCATGGCTTTGTCAAAGGCAGATCGTGCCTTACGAGCCTGGTGGAGTTCTTCGAAAATGTGACTAAACACATTTACAAAGGGAAAGCGGTAGATGTGGTTTATATGGATTTTAGCAAGGCGTTCGATAAGGTCCCCCATGCAAGGCTTCTAGAAAAAGTGAGAGGGCATGGGATCCAAGGGGCTGCTGCCCTGTGGATCCAGAACTGGCTTGCCCAAAGGAGGCAGAGAGTGTGTATGGATGGGTGTTTTTCTAAATGGAGGTCGGTCACCAGTGGTGTGCCCCAGGGATCTGTTCTGGGACCCTTGCTGTTTGTCATTTTCATAAATGACCTGGATGAGGAAGCGGAGGGATGGGTTGGTACGTTTACCGACGACACGAAGGTTGGTGGGGTTGTGGATAGTCTGGAGGGATGTCAGAAGTTACAGAGGGACATAGATAGGATGCAAGACTGGGCGGAGAAGTGGCAGATGGACTTCAACACAGATAAATGCATCGTGATCCATTTTGGCAGGTCAAATTGGATGAAGGAGTACAATATTAAGGGAAAGACTCTGAGTACTGTGGAGGATCAGAAGGACCTTGGGGTCCGGGTCCATAGGACTCTAAAATTGGCCCCGCAGGTGGAGGAGGTGGTTAAGAAGGCGTATGGTGTGCTGGCCTTTATCAATCGAGGGATTGAGTTTAGGAGTCCGGGGATAACGATGCAGCTATATAAGACTCTCGTCAGACCCCACTTGGAGTACTGTGCTCAATTCTGGTCGCCTCACTATGGGAAGGATGTGGAAAAGATTGAAAGGGTGCAGAGGAGATTTACAAGGATGTTGCCTGGATTGAGTGGCATGCCTTATGAGGATAGGCTGAGGGAGCTCGGTCTTTTCTCCTTGGAGAGACGTAGAATGAGAGGAGACCTAATAGAGGTATATAAGATGTTGAGAGGCATAGATCGGGTGAACTCTCAGAGGCTTTTTCCCAGGGTGGAAATGTCTGCTACGAGAGGACACAGGTTCACGGTGCTGGGGGGTAGGTACAGGGGAATTGTTAGGGGGAAGTTTTTCACACAGAGGGTGGTGGGCGAGTGGAATCGGCTGCCGTCAGTGGTGGTGGAGGCAAACTCAATCGGGTCCTTTAAGAAACTCCTGGATGAGTACATGGGACTTAATAGGATGGAGGATTATAGGTAGGCCTAAAAGGTAGGGATATGTTCGGCACAACTTGTGGGGCCGAAGGGCCTGTTTTGTGCTGTAGTTTTCTATGTTTCTATGTTTAAGTTTCCTGACCTACTAGCTGTAATTGAATTAGAATTTGACTGTATTTAATTCTTTGAAATCAGGAACACAGAGAGACTAAGTGAGTTGGTAAAGCTACAGCACAAAAAAACCCTGCAAATCTATGAATAGTCAGTGTGAGGCCATCCACTTCAGTTCTGATGTTCTAGTAACAGCTAACTGCATTCTGATGTTCCAGTGCACAGTTAGCTGCGTTCTAATTCAGTAGTTCCAGTGCATTTAGTTACAGGAGCTAAGTTCAGACAGAATTGCCCCACTCCCATGAAGCACCTCAGCACAGCTCTGTGCAGTCAGGGTCAAGTGTGGGTCAAGACTGGCAGGCCCCTGTCACATTAGGATCTTCTTTGGGGTATGGATTTCTGGGGACACTATCCCTAGGGGGCACCGCAGGGGTGATCAGTGCCAGTAATAGGAATTTCTTCATATGTGGACTTACCATCTTAGGAAACAACACCCTCCAAGCACTGGGTGCAATTGACCAAGAACTCGCAGAACTCAGACTATACACACAGCAAACGAGATATGCAGTAGACTATCAGCTAGCCAGACAAGGAGGGGTATGCACCATCATCAAAGGAAAATGCATCACATATGTACACGACGAGACATTAAACATAACAGCAGCCAGGTCCGGGATACAAAAGCAATTGGATAGCTTTAAACAGGGATTTACAGGGACTGATGGGTGGTTAGGGTGGCTGTTTAACACAGTTTGGGGAGCATACATTATGAAGGGATTAATTTTAGTAGTAGCCATCCTGTTCACACTCTGCCTGGGCCTAACCTGTATTAAAGTGATATGTGCAAATATTGCATCAAGAATGCTACCCACTGCCAGTATCCAGATGCAAGAATTTAACCACACCACAGAGGAAGAGGAACAACGGCAAGGACGACATCTGTACAAGTCACTGTACCTCTCAAGATCGTCCATGGGGGGTCAGCCATGAATGGGACCCCCTGGACGAGAGGAGGGACTGAAGTAGGCCATTTTCCAAAAGCCATATTTTTATTATCTCATCAATATTCACCTCATTAAACATATTCATTTATTGGACTGATTGGCACCATTCATAACGTGCCCACAATGCAGAGGGGAACACCCGAATGGACATTCGTTTAAATCCCCCTCTGCACAGCTGAGAGACCTTTCATTTCAAAGCCGACAAAAGATCATTGTTCTGCCCAGCAACAGCACGAAGCTGCATTTTAAACCGGCCTTTGGCCAGAAGATCGGGATATCTGCGAGTCAAGGCCTGGAGTGGGTTATATGGCATAACCGGACTGTCAATAAAATATTACAGGAATAAAATGGCCAAGGCAGGCAAAGAAACTTAATAAACTAGGATAAAAAGAATAAGAGATTAGATTAAATCCCCCTACACACAGCAGGACAAAATGACATTAACACCTAATCTCGCAAGCATAGAATACAGACACAAAACAGTAGAGGTCGATTTAGATAAGGGGACACATCGAGAGGATAATGGGAAACACATTAAAACACGGGGGCAAGAACAGGCAGTCCCATTAACACGGACACACACCATACAGATGCAAATTGACAAGTCTCTCCGGGAACTTCCTGACCAGACAGGCCATTTTATAAATATTGTAAAAATGTATGAGCAAATGTTCCCGCTCGAATTTGGATTCCTATAAATATCCAGAGCAAATGTATAACTATTGAGATCAACGTGGCCAAGCACTGTTTCTAAGCTGGCTACAGGGGTCTCCCTGGGTTCCCAGTAATTGTACATGAAAGAAAAACGCTTTGAACCTTGCCTTGCGACTCGACTTCCTTGAATGCACTGGTACAAGGGACTTTTCCCTACAACAAGATAGAGAGAGAGTAACAGAGAGAGGGAAGGAAAGGAATGGAGTGAGAGTCACAGAGAGGGAGAGGAAGTGATTGAGATAGAGTGTGTTCGGCAGAGTTCCTGCAATGCTGAGTACAATGGCCTTTTAAAGTACCACGCAGAACACAACAAATAGGAGCAGAAGTGGGCCATTCTGCTCCTCCCATTGATAAGATCATGGCTGATCTGACTGTGGCCTGAACTCTACTTTGCTGCGTGTCTCCCCATAATGCTCAACTCACTCTCTGGGGAAAGTGGTTAGCACTGCTGCTTCACAGCGCCGAGGACCTGGATTTGATACCCGGCTTGGGTCACTGTCTGTGCGGAGTTTGCATGTTCTCCCCGTGTCTGTGTAGGTTTCCTCCGGGTGCTCCGGTTTCCTCCCATATTCTGAAAGACGTGCTGGTTCGGTGCATTGATCCGAACAGGCGCCAACTAGAGGAATTTCACAGTAACTTCATTGCAGTGTTAATGTAAGACTGACTTGTGACCAATAAATGAATTTTAACTTTGACTTCTAAACACTAACCACCCCCTGAGAGAACAAATTATTCCTCCTCATCTCCATCTTTAATGGGAGCTGTATGAATTTTAAACTGTGCCCTCCCTGATACTAGATTCCCCCATGTTGGCCCTGTTCTGTGATAATACAGATGTTTAAAGATTATTCAGTAGTTCTTTAAGGGTAGCAGACACAGGGAAAAAAGAAGTGACTCTGTACACAACAGCTATATTTCAAGGGTATATATATGAGTGGGCAGTAATCTTCTCTCAGAATCAGACAGATTGTGGGTTCAGCTCAGAGCCTCAAATACTAGGCCCTCAGCATCGATCAGAGACTCCGAACACAGCATGATGGGAGAGCGGACAAAGGAAACTGGTGTTGAATTTGTGAGCCTTGCTTTGTGGAAAGCTTTAGTGCTTGGGGAGAATGTCAACTTCTGAATGGACCTACCATATATTAAGCTGATCTTTCTCCACACCCTATCGGTAACTGCAACACTATATTCTGCACCCTTTCCTCTCCTTCTCCCCTGTGTACTCTATGAACGGTATGTTTTGTCTGTATAGCGCACAAGAAACAATACTTTTCACTGCATCCCAATACAAATCAATCAAATCAAATCAAATTAACACGGTGAAGTTTGGACCCTGTGGGGTGACAGTTGTCTGAATACAGATTCTATCTTATTGTAACATTCAGGTACCACGTGTACTGAGCTCACCAGCGTTCTGTCTGTATTGTGTCAATCCAGTCTTGAAATATCCACTAATATTGCTAATTCTGCCAAAACAGAAACAGAAAGAGTGTTTGAATTCTCCGTGATTAGTCCCCTTAATGATAAACAACATGGTGGATGAGAGGGATAGAGAGAGAGAGGAAGAGATACAGAGTAACAGAGAGGTCGGGAGAATGAGAGAGAGCAATGCAGAGAGTAACAGTTGTCTGAATACAGATTCTATCTTATTGTAACATTGAGCTACCACATGTACTGAGCTCACCAGCATTTGCAGAAGCCATTATATAAATACTGTTCTGTCTGTATTGTGTGAATCCAATCTTGAAATTTGCACTCATGTTGCTAATTCTGCCAAGACAGAAACAGAAAGAGTCTTTGAATTCTCCGTGTTTAGACTCCTTAACGGTAAACAACATGGTGGATGAGAGGGATAGAGAGGGAGAGGGAGAGAGAGAGATGGAGCGATGCAGAGTAACAGAGAGATAGGGAGAGGGAGCAATGCAGAGAGTAACAGTTAGACAGTGAGGAATAGAGATTAATTCAGATGGATAGTGAGTGTCAGGGGAGTCCGAGACGCTACATAAACAAGGTAAAGATTTGAAAATGGAGGAGTGTTTCTTATCCACTTATAAAAGATAATCCACACTCACACCACTCACATTTCACACTCTCTGCTCAGTCCTGTGTTGGGGGGTGTTGAGTGTCGGATCAGTGTTTGCTTTTCTCAAACCGCACTGATATTCCCAACAAGGGCAAGAGGTTTCAGTGTTTAAAAATGTAAACATTTAAAAGCAAAACTAGACCGGATTTGGTTAAATCTCATGGGATCCAGGATGTGGTGGCCAAATGGATACAAAATTGGTTGATGACAGAAGACAGAAGGTGGTTGTCGAGGGTTGTTCTATTTTCAAACTGGAGGCCTGTGACCAGCCTCAGGGATCGGTGCTGGGTCCCCTGCTATTTGTAATTTATATTAATAATTTAGATGAGAATTTAGGAGGCATGGTTAGTAATTTTGCAGATGACACCAGGATTTGTGGCATAGTGGACAGTGAAGAAAGTTATCTCGGATTGCAACGGGATCTTGATCATTTGATCGAGTGGGCTGATGAATGGTGGATGGAGTTTAATTTAGATAAACGCAAGGTGATGCACTTTGGTAGATCGAACCAGCGCACTACTTAGTTAGTGGTAGGGCATTGGTGAGAGTTATAGAACAGAGATCTCGGCGTACAGATTCATAGCTCCTTGAAAGTGGAGTCACAATGGATAGAGTGGTGAAGAAGGCGTTCCACATGCTTGGTTTCATTGGTCAGAATACTGAATGGGATTTGGGACATCATGTTGAAGTTGTACAAGACATTGGGTAAGGCCACACTTGGAATACTGTGTACTGTTCTGGTCACCCTATTATACCAAGGATATTACTAAACTAGGAAGTGTGCAGAAAAGAACTACTGGGATACTGCAGGGTCTTGATGGTTTGAGTTATAAGCAGAGGCTGCAAAGACTGGGACATTTTCTCCTGGAGCATAGGAGGCTTCGGGGTGGTCGAACAATGGCCTCGCTGGATTCACTCTGTCCTTTCAGATTCAGTCTCACAGGCCTGGCTGTGTTCACTGTGTCCTTTGAGATTCAGTGTCACAAGCCTGGCTGGGATCACTCTATCCTTCGAGATTCAGTGTCACAGGCATTGCTGGGTTCTGTCTGTCGCTTGAGATACAGTCCCACAGGCCTGGCTGGATTCACTCTGTTCTTTAGGATTCAGTGTCACAGGCCTGGCTGGGTTCAGTGCCAGGTTCACAGGAGTGCCCGTGTCAATTAGTAGTTCCCTCTCGCTCGATTTGAAGTCCCAACTATCTCAATTTGGAGTGCCCCCTATCTCGATTGCGAGTGACCCTCTAACGATTAGGAGTGTCCCATCTTGATTTGGAGTGTCCCGATCTGCAATAAGGGAGCCTTCTATCTCGATTAGGAATGCCCCCCTGTTTAGATTTGGACCAGTGACTATTTCAGTGAGGTGTGCCCCCCGTCATTTCTGAGTGTCCCCGGTCAATTAGGATCGCTGCCTACCTCGATTAGGTCTGTCCCTCCCTCGATTAGGAGTGCCCCGTATCTCGAATGATGGAGCCTTCTATATCAGTTCGGGGTGCCTCCTATTTAGATTTGGAGCAGCGACTAATTCAATTAGCAGTCCCCCCCCCATCGCCATTGGCAGTGCCCCCCTCCCCGTCGCCGTTAGCAGTGCCCCGCCGTCGCCGTTAGCAGTGCCCCCCTCCCCCGTCACCGTTAGCAGTGACCCCTCCCCCCATCGCTGTTAGCAGTGCCCCCCCCCCCCCCATCTCGATTGGGACCGCGCCGTATCTCGAATAAGAGAGACTTCTATCCCGATTAGGTGTGCTCCCATTTAGATTTAGAGCAGTGACAGTTTCAATTCTGAGTGCCCGCATATCAGCTCGCACTGCTCCTGTCAATGAGGAGTGCCCAGGTGAATCACAAGTGCCCCCAATTTCCGTTTGGAGTGCCCACATCTTGATTACATGCGCCCTTATCTCGATTAGAAGGCCATGGACCAAATCCTGAGTGGAATGACAGGAGTCCAGACTTACCTGGATGAGATCTTGCTCATGGATTCGACTATTTTCCCAGTACTTGGAGAATACCTTAGAGGTTGCAGGAGCACGGCCTGCAAATCAAGAGAGAAATATGAGTTCTTCAAGGACTCCATTGAATGCCTGGGTCATGAAATGGATTGCACAAGGCCCAAGATGGAGGTCATCATGAAAGCCCCAAGACCAGACAATGTGTCCCAATTCAGGTGATTTTTGGGTCTAATTATTGTACCTGTTAATCTCAGATACTTTCAACCAGTTTACTTACTCCAAGGTTTTATCCCGGTGCCCTTATTTGCAAGGTGGAGAAAGGACAAACACAAGTAAAGATTCAACAAGTTTATTAAATAACACTATTAACCCTTAAATTACCCACATAAAACAAGAGGATACCCCAGCAGATTCAAGTATACTACCCGTAAAGATGGCTTGGTTAAACTGCAGGCCCGATTCTCTGAGTCCCCCTGGTCTGTCGTCACGAAGGTGAGTCTCGATGGCCGCTTCTTCCTTCCTTCTCTGGTCAGTCTTCTGAATGGTCATGGCTGTCTCCCCTGTCGAGTCTTCGCTCCTTGTGCCTCTGAGTGTGTCCCTTTATCCCCAGCCTGCTTGCCTTTCCAGAAACTTCTCTGGCTTCTGGCCAATGAGGTCCCAGGAGGGGGTTCCAATACCCAGTGGGTTTCTTGATGTCTGCCTGACAGGACACCAGGGTCCGCCCCCCAGGTGTCCATCTCCATGTTGTTAAACTTGTTATCAGGTAAGCTTTCTACAGGATCTCTTGGTGACAGAAAGTCTGGCCCGATCTGGGCTTCTAACAATAGACCGATGCATTTCAATGAGGTGCCGTGATCTCCTGCTAAGTCTCAAGTAGAGTGTAACGACCTTTGATGGGTGGTTGATGGGTCAGGCACAGACACATTTGTGTATTGTACAATTGGCCTGCCTGCGGTGTGGCTGTGTTTGATTTCAAAATGCTCAATTCTTTAATTTAGGATATCCAATTTTATCAGCCTTTAAATTAGGCCCTGTTTATATCACCACATTCCCTCCTCTTGATCCAATGAGCGTCAGCGAACCGGATCACACAATTCTCACCAAACCATCTGAACAAGCAAGTACCCCGAATCTGGAGTTGACAGTATCATCCCTAACCCACAATAGTACTAACAAATTTAAATGAAGTAAAATAATTTAAAAAAAAGAATAAGCAATCGGGTATGTACAAAACAAAGCAATAAACAGTACAAAATGAAGTAAAATAATTTTAAAAAACAAGAAACAATACGTCAATTGGGTATATACAAAACAAAGCAATAGTAACACTGAGCGTAGTAGGTCAACTGGGCATCAACATAGTCATGCAGGCAACAAAGGTGATGAGCATGTGTACTGCTAATTCTTTCAAGCAAAAGTCTTGTGATCTCTGCCTGGCGATCAAATTCACTTTGTGTAATTCGCATTTCCTGTTCTGCTGCTGAACGGGCCTCTGAGACCTTTGCCTTCTTCAGTCTTGCTTTTGCTGCATCGAAATCAAGTCTTTTATTCTGCAAGAGTTTACGTTCTTTAGATATTGTTCTGTAGTCCCCTTCCAGAAAGTTTCTAAGGGGTGCCAAAAGGTTGACCTCTGACGGGTGTACTTCCATCGGGCGTGGGGTGAACCACATGTATCCGGGGTATCGTAGGCTGATCTTCTGGTCTTTGGTTGATGTGGTGTCTGTGGTTCGGTCTGCGACAAGGAGTCCCAGATAACAGGGAAGTATGTAGTTCATTCTGGGGAAGATCAAGGTAGCACCTGTTAATTCTTATTAATATCTGATTCTCTTTTCCTTTTCTTTACTAGAATGTCGTATGACTCCTCTTTTTTAGAAAATAAAACCAAAGAAATAAGTAAAGGAATAATAAAGGCCCAATCGTGTCATACGAAGGGTAGTGGGGTAAGGAGTTTGCAGAGCGTGAAAATAAAATGTTGGGTATATGGCACGTGTCCTTGTTGTTGGAGGACTCTGGCACAGTATAACAATAGATTCTTCATCTCACAACCAAACTGTGGTGTGTTGGAAGATTATGACGCAGTATAATGTGGGCAGATAAGAAACCCTTTTCAATTGGGTGATGCGTGGAGTGGACGGATAAAGCTATTTACAATTTGGACTGTGATGTCCTGATTCTTTCTCAGTGGAGAGAACCTATGTGGGCGGGCTTTGGCTGCCAGGTACCCACTGCATTACCACCTCTGGTAGTGAGCACCGGATCAAACGGTTCTGGGAGTCCCGGTACCAGGGGCGCCACAGGGGGTAAGGTTTGCGGGTTCCCCATCCTTTCCATCGGGGTCCCCTGGGTCGGGGTTTTATTCATGAAGCACTGTAAATTGGGGTGGGGACCGAGGTTGCGTGTGCTGTTCCTGGGGATACTGGGTGGGGGTTGATAACCTGGGGTACAGGTTGTGGACCGTGGTTTAGGTCCGGTGCTGTGGGGTGGGGGTTGATAACCTGGGGTACAGGTTGTGGACCGTGGTTTAGGTCCGGTGCTGTGGGGTGGGGGTTGATAACCTGGGGTACAGGTTGTGGACCGTGGTTTAGGTCCGGTGCTGTGGGGTGGGGGTTGATAACCTGGGGTACAGGTTGTGGACCGTGGTTTAGGTCCGGTGCTGTGGGGTGAGGGTTGATAACCTGGGGTACAGGTTGTGGACCGTGGTTTAGGTCCGGTGCTGTGGGGTGGGGGTTGATAACCTGGGGTACAGGTTGTGGACCGTGGTTTAGGTCCGGTGCTGTGGGGTGGGGGTTGATAACCTGGGGTACAGGTTGTGGACCGTGGTTTAGGTCCGGTGCTGTGGGGTGGGGGTTGATAACCTGAGGTACAGGTTGTGGACCGTGGTTTAGGTCCGGTGCTGTAGGGTGAGGGTTGATAACCTGGGGTACAGGTTGTGGACCGTGGTTTAGGTCCGGTGCTGTGGGGTGGGGGTTGATAACCTGGGGTACAGGTTGTGGACCGTGGTTTAGGTCCGGTGCTGTGGGGTGAGGGTTGATAACCTGGGGTACAGGTTGTGGACCGTGGTTTAGGTCCGGTGCTGTGGGGTGAGGGTTGATAACCTGGGGTACAGGTTGTGGACCGTGGTTTAGGTCCGGTGCTGTGGGGTGGGGGTTGATAACCTGGGGTACAGGTTGTGGACCGTGGTTTAGGTCCGGTGCTCTGGGGTGAGGGTTGATAACCTGGGGTACAGGTTGTGGACCGTGGTTTAGGTCAGGTGCTGTGGGGTGAGGGTTGATAACCTGGGGTACAGGTTGTGGACCGTGGTTTAGGTCCGGTGCTGTGGGGTGAGGGTAGATAACCTGGGGTACAGGTTGTGGACCGTGGTTTTGGTCCGGTGCTGTGGGGTGAGGGTTGGGACTTCCTTGTGGCTCAAAGACTCCTTCCAGGGTGACATGGTTTTGGTGAAAATTTTGCTGGGAGCCGAATGCCTTCATTTGGTTCACATGATACCACCCGGCTTTCTTGTGGTCTACCATGACCTTGTAAACCGAGGGGCTGGCCTTGTCTACCACTGGATAGGGGCCGGCATATTTGGGGGACAAGAACGTTCCTGGCTGGAAGACTCTGAGCATTATCTGTTGCCCAACCTCATATTCGGTGGGTTTTACCTTATCATCAAAATAGGCCTTCCTTTGCTGCTTCTGTTTGCCTATCTTAACGGCTGCAGCCTGTTGTGCGGCCTGTATGTTTTCTAGAATGGCTCTCACGGCATTTTCGTGGGTGAGGGCCGTGACTTCGGGCCCGGACAGATCCTGCCCGAGTAAAGGTTCAATTCCTCGCATAGGTCGCCCGGTCATGAGGACATGGGGGTTAATCCGGTGGAACTAGATACGGAATTCCGCACTATCATTAATATGAATGGAAGGACTTTGTTCCAGGAGTGATTGTTCTGCTGAACGGTCTTACGGATCAGATCTTTGAGGGGACGGTTCATCCTCTCTACTACACCGCTAGATTGGGGGTGGTAAGCAATGTGGAATTTTTGCTTTATCCCCAACAATTCCATTACACGTTGCATTACCTGGGCAGTGAAGTGCGTGCCCTGGTCTGAGTCGATGCTGCGGGGAAGGCCCCACCTCGTGAATATGTGCTGCACTAGGATGTCAGCCATGACCTTGGCTGTGTTTGTGTGCGTTGGAAAAGCTTCCACCCATTTACTAAAAGTGTCTGCGATGACCAGGGTGTATTTGTAATCTCCCACTCCGGGCGGTAGGGGACCAATATAGTCAGTCTGGAGATTTGTCCCGGGACCTTCCACAGGGCGAGTCTGCCTCAGTTCCCCTTTGTGGGGATATTTATCAGGATTGTTCTGTGCACAGATGATACAATTATCAACGTAATGCCGCACATCCTGTTCTAGGTTTGGCCACCAACACAATCCTTTGATTCGCTCACTTGTAGTTCCTGCCCCTTGATGGCCCTGGACATGGTGGTTTTGGAAAATGATTTGGTTACGGTCCCTGGTTGGGACCACATATAGGCCGTCCTTAAGGACAAGCCCATCCTGGACCGATATTGCGTCTCGCCATTTTTCAAAGGAGGCGGGTTTTGCCCCTTCCTGAATTTGTTTCAGGTCCTGGTCACTGCTCTGGGCTTGTTTTAGGTCTTCAACCTTGGTCTGGCTAACAGTCACATCTTCAATTCGCTCTGTAACTATTGGTTGCCAAAATTTCCCCTCTCCAGCACCCTGTTTGGCTAATTCATCTGCCCTTATGTTCCCAAGTGGGGAGGTGCGGTGGTGGGCCTTTACTTTAATTATGCCATACTCCCGGTCTTGGGCAGCTTGGAAAATAAATCTTAACAGTGGGGCTGATGGTAGAGGTTTCCCATCTGCAGATATGAATCCCCTTGCTTCCCATAGGGGCATGGAGTCTGTTAAACTGTTGCAGACATACATACTATCGGAGTGTATGTCCGCGGGTGTGGGGAACAGCTCAGGATGGCTGACTACGTAGGCTATCGCTGCCAGTTCTGCAGCTTGTGCACTCATGTGTGCTGGAAGTTTTAAGGCTATCTCCCTCCGGGGCTTGCCTTCTTGGTCTTCCACGTATATCCCACATCCTGTCCTCCTGTTTCCCTCTTCCACCATGGATGACCCATCTACAAAAATGTTTAAACTGAATGGCAGGACTTAAACATAACAGAATAAGTTTAACCTCTTCTGCCTCATCTAGACCGTTTAAAACACGATATTGGGTAACCTGGTCAAAGAGAGCATGTGGATCCCCGGAGGGTTCAAATACTCCAATCACTTTAGCTATGTCAGTGAGCTGTGTCATGGTGTATGGAGTTACATAAGTCACATTGTGGTTCTGTCCGTCCTGTCGTTGGGTGGTGACCGGATTCATCGGTACAGGAACCGGATTAGTGACTGGGCTTTTTGAACGAGGAGCTGAGACTCAGTTTCCCCAGGTGGGGGCTTGATTAGGTGGTGCCGTTCGTTCCACTACTGGGAAGGGAGGTGGGGATCCCCAGTCGGCAGTGACGCTAGCTGTTGCATAATGGCAGGCATCCTCTTCTAAATCCCCCCACTCTACCCCTGGGTCACTATCCCCTGTTTCAGTCGTGTATGCACACATTACACCCCTTTTTATGGCAAGTTGTGCTTTTAAATCTTCAATCTCACGCAGGCATTTGGAGTGGTCTGTTGCGCGGGCTGTATTTACGTTTCCTGCTTCGTGCAAAACTTTTACTGCAGCCTGTAGGTCGCTGCATTTACGTTTAACTTCCTCTACCTGTTGCAGCGCAGCCTCTCTCTCACGGACAGCACGCCGTGCCCTTTGGCAGGCTTTATCACATTGAGCCTGGAATTGGCTCATGTGTATCATGTTAATCTGGTTCCTTTCTTCTCCTGTGCTTACCTCCGCTTCCAATTGTTGTGTGCGCGCGGTCTTCCACCGGGCGCACTAAAATGTGAGGATGGTTAGGTACACTATCATAAGTAGGATTCCTATTACGGCCAGTTGTGACAGAATGCGGACCCATGGGTGGATTTGGACATTTGAACCCCAATCCCAGAGGTCCTCCAATGCAGCATGACTGGCCATGATTATTTCCTTTTAGGATTCGTCACTTGAGTATAGGCAAGGTACTAAATTCCTCCCGTAGATTTTACCCAAATTCCCTAGACTGTTCTAGTTCTGACTACACAGTTTGTCCACCTTGTGTTACAGACACCGGGTTTATGGCCCAATTTACTGGTTGAATCTGTATTAGTCCTTCACTCACTTAAGACTGGCCGTCACGTGGGGCATCTGCCCTCTTAATGCAGGCTCAGACGGAGTGTTGGAGAATACCGGGTTGAAGATTCGACTTCGGAGCAACGTATTACTTCTTATCGAAGTCCCATCTGGGGTGCCACTGTTGTACCTGTTAATTCTCAGATACTTTCAACCAGTTTACTTACTCCAAGGTTTTACCCCGGTGCCCTTATTTGCAAGGTGGACAAGGACAAACACAAGTAAAGGTTCAACAAGTTTATTAAATAACACTATTAACCCTTAAATTACCCACATAAAACAAGAGGATACCCCAGCAGATTCAAGTATACTACCCGTAAAGGTGACTTGGTTAAACTGCAGGCCCGATTCTCTGAGTCCCTCTGGTCTGTTGTCACGAAGGTGAGTCTCGATGGCCGCTTCTTCCTTCCTTCCTTGTCTGGTCAGTCTTCCGAATGGTCACGGCTGTCTCCCCTGTCGAGTCTTCGCTCCTGTGTGCCTCTGAATATGTCCCTTTATCCCCAGCCTGCTTGCCTTTCCAGAAACTTCTCTGGCTTCTGACCAATGAAGTCCCAGGAGGGGGTTCCAATACCCAGTGGGTTTCTTGATGTCTGCCTGACAGGACACCAGGGTCCGCCCCCCAGGTGTCCATCTCCATGTTGTTGAACTTGTTATCAGGTAAGGTTTCTACAGGATTTCTTGGTGACAGAAAGTCTGGCCCGATCTGGGCTTCTAACAATAGACCGATGCATTTCAATGAGGTGCCATGATCTCCTGCTAAGTCTCAAGTAGAGTGTAACGACCTTTGATGGGTGGTTGATGGGTCAGGCCCAGACACATTTGTGTATTGTACAATTGGCCTGCCTGCGGTTTGACTGTGTTTGATTTCAATGTGCCCAATTCTTTAATTTAGGATATCCAATTTTATCAGCCTTAAAACTAGGCCCTGTTTATATCACCACACATGGGTGACCAGGCAACAGCCTGATAGAATAGGAGAACTTTCCATGTTCAAAACTGTTGGAATTCCAATGCTCACACAGTATGAAAGGGAACCTGTTGAAGGAGGGGTGCAGTCACAGTGAGACTCCTGAACAATTACAATCTCTCCATCTCCCATTCATATCCAATATCCCATTTACCATTTCTGCAGCAGATTGGGAACACCGACTCGTTCACAGACTAATGGACTCAAAAATCGTCTATCATGTAACCATGATCCTTGCAGACTCCCAGTGAGGTGTCTGTATTAAGGGCAGGTTGGAAAGCATTAACCATCAGAGAGGAAACATCACCTTCATAAAATGGAAAGTTATGGAAATATTAGAGTTAAGTTACGATCTGAAACATTTAATTAAAATTGGTGCTTGTGAAGCGAGGTTTCCAATAACTTAATTTCAATTCCTGCACAAACCTTGACTGAAACTGTAAAGTAAGTCTAACAATTCAGCAAAGATGGTATTTTAATGCAACTAACATTTCTCTCTGTTCTCATTGAAGATCTCCAACAGAAACACAAGGAGACACTCCGGGTACAAACTGAAACACTGAAAGTGAACACTATCCTCATAAAGGAGAAGGTTAAGATTTTCCAGCTGGTTGATCGATACGCTGAGCTAACGGTTATTTTTACTGTTCGAGATCGGACACTTGTCGAACATGAACTGCTGGCTAGAGGCCGAGACCATGAAGAATGGAGAGAGAAACATCTCCGGAAAGAACTGGAAAAAATCCGAAGTGATCAATTGTTTCAGAGCAGCTTTTCCCAGACGGGCAGTTTGCTGCAAAAAATTAGGAGATTATTCCACCAATCCCATTCAAGATCCAAATCTGGGAGTTCAGCAGCAGTGAGCGGAGTGCCGGGAATTGGAAAAACAACAATGGTACAAAAGATTGTTTATGACTGGGCCACTGGGAAAATATACCCACACTTTCAATTTGTTTTCAGTTTTACATTCCGGGATTTGAACACTATTAACTGTAGAATAAACCTGAAGAATCTGATATTGGATCAATATCCCTACTTTGGGAATATTCTGGGAGAGCTCTGGAAGAACCCAGAGGGATTGCTGTTTATATTCGATGGTTTGGATGAATTCAAGGACAGGATTGATTTTGCCGACAATCGGAGAAATACAGAACCTCAGTCCATGTGCACAGATCCCGAATGCTGGTGTGAAGTGTCTGACATTGTGTACAGTTTAATACAGCACAAGCTGCTCCCAGGATGTTCAGTGCTTGTGACCAGCCGCCCCACTGCATTACATTTATTGGAAAAGGCTGACGTCAGTGTCTGGGCTGAAATCCTGGGATTTGTTGGCGATGAACGGAAGGAATATTTCAACAAGTTTTTTGAAGATCAGACGGTGGCAGCAGCTGTTTTCAAACACGTGGAGGAGAACGAGATCCTGTACACCATGTGTTACAACCCTTCCTAGTGCTGGATCCTCGCTCTGTCACTGGGTCCCTTCTTTACACAAAGAGACAGGAAACGGCAGCAAGTTCCCAAGACCATCACCCAACTATATTCCTACTATATTGACAACATTCTGAAAAACCATTGCCGAGAGATTGAAAACTCCCGTGATGTGTTACTGAAGCTTGGTGAGATGGCCTTCACAGGAGTCTCCAAGAAGAAGATTGTGTTTAGGAATAAAGATTTGATTGAGTACAATCTACAACCTTCCCAGTTCCTGTCTAGATTCCTGATGGGACTTTTAGAGAGAGATGGTTCTGCCCAGAGTGTGGTTTACACATTCCCACACCTCACCAACCAAGAGTTTGTAGCTGCACTCACACAAGTGGTGTGGGAACATCTTTTTTACTCCTGTAACCTTTCTAGAGTGAGTTAGTGAGTGAATGTGAGACTGCGAAGTAGCATTAGTTTCTTGGTTATTTAGCTTTTTGTTTTTTTAAAATTGTTTTTGATACTAAAATGGAAATAAATGAACATGATCTGAGCCATTTTATGCTGCAGGGTGACATAGATTGGGACCGGAATATTGAAGGGTACAAGATGTTTGGGAAGGACAGGGAGTGAGGAAAAGGTGGAGGAGGACTAGCTCTATTAATTAATGATGGTGTTAACACAATAGAGAGGGATGGACTAAGCTCAGGAAACCTGGATGGAGAAACGGTTCAGGAAGAAATTTATGAGAAACGATAAAGGGAAGAAGTCTCTTGTGGGATTGACAGGCCCCTAAACAGTAACCACACAGTAGGAACAAGGTATAAAGGAGTTTGTCAGAAAGAGATGGTGATTATCATTCCGGATTTTATTCTAGATAAAGACAAAAATCAGAGGGACAAAGGTAGCCTAGGTGAGGAATTGATAACTATTTTCAGGATAGTCTATTAGAACAACATGTTTTGCCACCTACGAGGTCAGGCCAAACTTGACCTGGGAAAGTACACAAATAAGGATTAATTAATGACCTGATAGTGGAGGCACCCTGAGATAACAGCCATCATAATGCGATGGAATTTAGCATTCATTTTGAGGGAGGATCTGAGTCTAATATTCTAAACTGAAATAAGTTTAATATTTCACAGTCCACAGACTAGATATATTCAAACAAGAATGATAAATTCCCGGGGAGGGCCAACCCTCTGTGGTTAGTTATAACAGATAAAGACAGTATCAAAGTTAAAGATAAAACATATTTGAGTGACAGATCAGAAGATTTGGCAGATTATCAAAAATAGTAAAGAATGACTGAAAGATGAACAAGGAGGGGAAGTTTAGAGTTCAGTAGAAAGCTCGTCACAAATCTGAAGACAGATGTTGAGAGTTTCCACAGATATTTTTAAACAGAAATGACTGAAAGTGAGTGTTTGTCCACAGAAAGTGAGCCTGTAGAATTAATAATGGAAAATAAGGATATGACATGCGAATTGAACAGATACTTTGAGTTGGTCTTTACAATCGAAGAAACAAGTAACACCCACCCTGCCCTATGATGTTGAGAGACCTTGTTTTAGTTATGTCAAAGTCCTCCAATGATTGGATATGATGCTTAAGGTGGAGGGTGGTTGTTTTCCATGTGTTTCCATGTTTTCCATGCAGTTCTTACCATGTTTATATGTTCACTCCAATGCCTGCATAATGTTTAAAATTGTGTACATATGTTGTTACTGAGAGTTTTTGAAATTAAAGGGGAGGAATGTTATATATGTGGTTTGGAGTGTTATGCCCCTTTAAGAGACCGGGATAGGTGACCCAGGGAACAAGCTGGGGAAGCAGTATTAGAATGACTATGCAACTATTAAGACGTTAAGTAAACTGTTCCTTGTTTTAATTATACTGACCTAAATGGTTGTCTTTTTATTGTTTATAATTAGATGCAAACATAATAGTTGGGCCTGGGACACTACCCTGAGGAACTCCTGCAGTGATGTCTTGGAGCTGAGATGACTGAGCCCCATAACCACAACCATCTTCCCATGTGTCAGGTTTGACTCCAACCAGTACAGAGTCCCTTTAAGAAGCACTGTCTGTGATCTTTCCCCATCATTCTGTAACTCTCATCAGAAATTAGTTTACAACAAGATTCTGAACTTTTACTTCAATCCTAGAACCCAAATCTATCCAATACAGCACGGTGATAGTGCCACACAGCACTCACTGTGAAGGTGGGACTTTATCTACACAAGGAGTGTGCAATGGTCACTCCTACCACTGCTGTCATGGAGAGATGTATTTGTGGCAGGCAGGTTGGTGAGGAAGAGGTCTTGTATGTTTTCCCTCTTGTTGTTCCCTTCACTTGCCACAGACACTCTGTGTCCTTTAGCACTCGGCCAGCTCAATCTGTGTGTGTGTGTGAGAGAGAGAAAGAGGAGGCTGTGTGTGTGTGTGTGAGAGAGAGAGAAAGAGGAGGCTGTGTGTGTGTGAGAGAGAGAAAGAGGAGGCTGTGTGTGTGTGTGTGAGAGAGAGAGAAAGAGAAGGCTGTGTGTGTGTGAGAGAGAGAAAGAGGAGGCTGTGTGTGTGTG
Organism: Mustelus asterias; assembly: GCF_964213995.1. Classification (NCBI taxonomy): domain Eukaryota; kingdom Metazoa; phylum Chordata; class Chondrichthyes; order Carcharhiniformes; family Triakidae; genus Mustelus; species Mustelus asterias. The sequence goes on from NW_027590077.1 coordinate 431,322, forward strand.
AGAGAGAGAGAAAGAGGAGGCTGTGTGTGTGTGAGAGAGAAAGAGGAGGCTGTGTGTGTGAGAAAGAGGAGGCTGTGTGTGTGAGAAAGAGGAGGCTGTGTGTGTGTGTGAGAGAGAAAGAGGAGGTTGTGTGTGTTTGAGAGAAAGAGGAGGCTGTGTGTGTGTGAGAGAGAGAAAGAGGAGGCTGTGTGTGTGTGTGAGAGAGAAAGAGGAGGCTGTGTGTGTGAGAGAGAGAGAAAGAGGAGGCTGTGTGTGTGTGAGAGAGAGAAAGAGGAGGCTGTGTGTGTGTGTGTGAGAGAGAGCTGGTATGTTTGTGTGTGAGAGAGAGAGGTGAGGAACTGGAGTCAGTGTGTGTGAATTGTCAGAGTGTGTGTGTGTCTGTGAGATAGAGTGGAGTCAGTGTGAATGTCTGTGTGTGAGAGAGAGAGAGACAAGAGTTGCAATGTGTGTGTGAGTGAGAGTGTGAATGTGTGAGAGATAGAGGAGAGCTGCTATCTTTATGTGTGTGTGTGAGAGAGGAGTGAGATTGGGATCAGTTTGTGAGCATACATGTGTGAGAGAAAAAATGTCTGTGTGTGTGATAGAGAGGTGAGCGCATGTATGTGACAGAATGAGGGATGTGAGTGAGAGGGATTCAGTGTGTATGGCTGTGTGTGTGTGTGTGGAATAAAGAAAGAGGTGTGTCTGTGTGAGAGAGAGATGACAGAGTTAGTGTGGGGGGGGCCAGTCCGTGCTGCGCGCCGGGTTGGGTAGGGACACTGGGGATCAGCTTGTTAGTGTGTGTCTGTTTGTGTGTGAGCAAGGAGGAGAGTCTTTCTTTATATCACACACACACCCCTATACACAGAATCTCTCCCCCTCTCGCACTCACACCCATCATTCTGACTCACACATGGAAGCACTCAACTCTCTATCACACACACACACACTTTGTTTCTCTCACACATGTACGCTCACACACTGATTCCAATCTCTCTCCTCTCTCACACACACACACACAGAGATATCAGCTCTACTCTGTCTCTCACACACACACACTCTCCTTTCACACTCTCCCTCACACACATTGCAACTCTTGTTTCTCTCTCACACACATTCACAGTTTGTGTGTGTGTGTGTGTTAAGAGGAGAGTGTGGCGTGTGAGGGATAGTGTGGAGCGCTGTGTTTGTGTGTGAGAGAGAGGAGTCTGTGTGTGAGCCTGTATGTGTGAGCGAAACAAGATGTGTCTGTGTGCGTGAGAGAGAGAGAGGAATGTGGGTCTGTGACATAACGTTTCAATGTTTGTTGTGTGTGTGTAAATGCAAGACAGAGAAACGAGTTAGTGTGTGTGTGTAAGAAAGATGTAAAACATGCTACCGTGCAAAGGGACCTGTGGGTCCTTGTGCATGAGACGCAAAAGCCCAGTCTGCAGGTACAACAGGTGATCAAGAAGGCAAATGGGATGTTGGCCTATATTGCGAAGGGGATAGAATATAAAAGCAGGGATGTCTTGATGCACCTGTACAGGGCATTGGTGAGGCCGCAGCTGGAATACTGTGTGCAGCATTGGTCCCCTTATATGAGGAAGGATATATTGGCATTGGAGGGAGTGCAGAGAAGGTTCACCAGGTTGATACCGGAGATGAGGGGTTTGGATTATGAGGAGAGGCTGAGGAGATTGGGTTTGTACTCGTTGGAGTTTAGAAGCATGAGGGGGGATCTTATGGAGACTTATAAGATAATGCGGGGGCTGGATAGGGTGGAGGCGGAGAGATTCTTTCCACTTAGTAAGGAAGTTAAAACTAGAGGACACAGCCTCAAAATAAAGGGGGGTCGGTTTAAGACAGAGTTGAGGAGGAACTTCTTCTCCCAGAGGGTGGTGAATCTCTGGAATTCTCTGCCCACTGAGGTGGTGGAGGCTACCTCGCTGAATATGTTTAAAGCGCGTTTGGATGGATTCCTGATCGGTAAGGGAATTAAGGGTTATGGGGATCAGGCGGGTAAGTGGTACTGATCCACGTCAGATCAGCCATGATCTTATTGAATGGCGGGGCAGGCTCGAGGGGCTAGATGGCCTACTCCTGCTCCTATTTCTTATGTTCTTATGTTCTTATGTCTGCGTGACAGAGATAGACAGGTGTGTATATCTAGGAAATTGGATCAGGAATTGGCTAGCGGATAGGAAACAGAGGGTGGTGGTTGATAGTAAATATTCATCATGGAGTGCGGTTACAAGTGGTGTACCTCAGGGATCTGTTTTGGGGCCACTGCTGTTTGTAATATTTATTAATGATCTGGATGAGGGTATAGTTGGGTGGATTAGCAAATTTGCTGATGACACCAAAGTCGGTGGTGTGGTAGACAGTGAGGAAGGGTGTCGTAGTTTGCAGGAAGACTTAGACAGGTTGCAAAGTTGGGCCGAGAGGTGGCGGATGGAGTTTAATGCGGAGAAGTGTGAGGTAATTCACTTTGGTAGGAATAACAGATGTGTTGAGTATAGGGCTAACGGGAGGACTTTGAATAGTGTGGAGGAGCAGAGGGATCTAGGTGTATGTGTGCATAGATCCCTGAAAGTTGGGAATCAAGTAGATAAGGTTGTTAAGAAGGCATATGGTGTCTTGGCGTTTATTGGTAGGGGGATTGAATTTAGGAGTCGTAGCGTTATGTTGCAACTGTACACAACTCTGGTGCGGCCGCACTTGGAGTACTGTGTGCAGTTCTGGTCCCCACATTACAGGAAGGATGTGGAGGCTTTGGAGAGGGTGCAGAGGAGGTTTACCAGGATGTTGCCTGGTATGGAGGGGAGATCCTATGAGGAGAGGCTGAGGGATTTGGGATTGTTTTCGCTGGAAAGGCGGCGGCTAAGAGGGGATCTTATTGAAACATATAAGATGATTAGAGGTTTAGATAGGGTGGATAGTGATAGCCTTTTTCCTCTGATGGAGAAATCCAGCACGAGGGGGCATGGCTTTAAATTGAGGGGGGGTAGTTATAGAACCGATGTCAGGGGTAGGTTCTTTACCCAGAGGGTGGTGAGGGATTGGAATGCCCTGCCAGCATCAGTTGTAAATGCGCCTAGTTTGGGGGCGTTTAAGAGATCCGTAGATAGGTTCATGGACGAAAAGAAATTGGTTTAGGTTGGAGGGTCACAGTTTTTTTTTTTAACTGGTCGGTGCAACATCGTGGGCCGAAGGGCCTGTTCTGCGCTGTAATGTTCTATGTTCTATGTTCTATATATCTATGTGTGTGTGTGAGAGAGAGGAGTGAGTGAGTGAGAGGAGGAGTGTGTTTGTGCATGTCTATGAGATAGCGTGTCTGTGTGAGAGAGACACAGGATAGGAATGTGTGGGTGTCTGTGTTGGAGGGATTACAGAGTGTGTGTTTGTGAGATAGAGTGAGTGTGAGAAAGAGGAGTGTGTATGTGTGTGAGTGTGTGTGTGTGTGTGTGAGAGAGATAGTGTGGAGTGCGTGTATGTGAGAGAGAGTAATGTGTCAATTTTTGGCATGTGTGTGTAAATGTAAGATAGGGAGGGAAGTGTGTGTGTGTCTGTCTGTGTCTGCGTATACGTGCATATTTCTGTGAGAGAGAAAGAGGAGGATGTGTGTGTGTGAGAGAGAGCTAGTATATTTGCGTCTGAGAGAGAGAGATTTGAGGGACTCGAGTCAGTGTGAGAGAGAGTGTGTGTCTGAGAGAGAGTGTACGTGTGAGAGAGAGAGAATGTGAGAGAGTGTGTTTGTCTGAGAGATTGTGTGGAAGAGAGCGAGAGTGTGTGCGCATCAGTGTGCATGAGAGTGCGTGCGTGAGAGTGTGTGCATGAGAGAGAGCGTGTGAGAGAGAGATCGTGTGTGAGGGAAAGCATGCGTGAGAGAGAGAGTGTGTGTGAGAGAGAGTGTGTGTGAGCGAGAGTGTGTGTGAGAGAGAGCGTGTGTGTGTGAGAGAGATCTGTGTGCATATGACGGAGTGTGTGTGTGCATGTCTGACAATGCGTCCGTGTGAGATAGAGTGTGATAGAGAGAGTGTGTGTGCGTGTGAGAGTGTGTGCATGTGAGAGAGTGTGCGTGTGAGGGAGAGAGTGTGTGCGTGTGTGAGAGAGAGAGCGTGTGCGTGTGAGAGAGAGTGTGTGAGAGTGTGAGTTTGTTTGAAAGAATGTGTGAGAGTGTGTGCGTGTGGCAGTGTGGGTGTGAGAGAGTGTGTGCCTGAGAGAGTGTGTGTGTGTGAGTGTGTGTGTGTGAGAGAGAGTGTGTGTGTATGTGAGAGTGTGTGTGTATGTGAGAGTGTGTGTGTGAGAGAGTGTGTGCGTGTGAGAGTTTGTGTATGTGTGAGACTGTGTGTGTGTGTGTGTGTGTGTGTGTAAGGGAGTGTGTGTGAGTTAAAAAATGTGTGTGAGGGTGAGCGTGTGTGTGAGAGAGATGTGTGTGCATGTCTGACAGTGTGTCCATTTGTGAGAGAGTGTGAGAGTGTGTGCGTGAGTGTGTACATGAGACAGTGTGTGCGAGAGAGTGTGTGCGAGAGAGTGTGTGCGAGAGAGAGTGTGTGCGAGAGAGAGTGTGTGCGTGTGAAAGAGAGTGTGCATTTGAGAGAGAGAGTCTGTGAGAGTATGAGTTTGTCTGAACGTGTGTGGGAGAGCGTGTGCGGGTGTGCATGTGACAGTGTGGGCGTAAGAGAGTGTGTGCCTGAGAGTGTGTGTGAGAGTGTGTGTGTGTGTAAGGGAGAGTGTGCGTGAGGGAGAGTGTGTGTGTGTGAGAGAGAGTGTGTGTGTGAGAGAGAGTGTGTGTGAGAGAGTGTGTGAGGGAGAGTGTGTGTGAGGGAGAGTGTGTGTGATAGAGTGTGTGTGAGTGTGTGTGTGTGTGAGAGCGTGTGTGTGTGAGAGAGAGTGTGTGTGAGAGAGAGAGTGTGTGTGAGAGAGAGACTGTGTGTGAGAGAGTGTGTGTGTGAGAGAGAGTGTGTGAGAGAGAGTGTGTGTGAGAGAGAGTGTGTGTGAGAGAGAGTGTGAGGGAGAGTGTGTGTGAGGGAGAGTGTGTGTGAGGGAGAATGTGTGTGATAGAGTGTGTGTGTGTGTGTGTGTGAGAGAGCGTGTGTGTGTGTGTGTGAGTGCGTGTGTGTGAGAGAGTGCGTGTGAGAGAGAGAGATCGGTGTGCTTGTGACAGGGTGTGTGCATGTCTGAGTGTGTCCATGTGTGCGTGAGAGAGTGTGTGCGTGGAGTGTGTGCGTGAGAGCATGTGTGCGTGAGAGCATGTGTGCGTGAGAGCATGTGTGCGAGAGAGCATGTGTGTGCAAGAGAGCATGTGTGTGAGAGAGAGCACGTGTGTGAGAGTGCATGAGCGTGTGTGGGCGTGAGAGAGTGTGTGAGAGAGAATGTGTGAGAGTGTGTGGGAGAGCGTGTGTGTGTGTGTGTGAGAGAGTTTGTGTGTGAGGGAGAGTGTGTGTTAGAAAGAGGAGTGTGTGTGCGTGTGTGTGTGTGTGTAAGAGAGAGAAGTATCTCTGTGTGTGCATCTCTGTGTGTGCAATGTAAGAGTGTGTTTCTGTGTGTTTCCATGTGAGGAAGTTGGAGGTGTTTGTGAGTGAGTGATAATGTTTTGGATAACTCTCACTCTGAGGGTTCACATCCACCCTCATTGCCACACACCAACACACACTCACACCCGCTGATATTGGGAGTGAGACGGACAGACACACACTCTTCCCCGAATGGTCATCATTATTTATTACTCATGTTTTAACATTATCAATTTATTGCTTCAAAATTGTTTGTTCATTGCCCAGCAAGATGTTTCTGTTTATATCTGAGCTTTATTTTTGAACTCATGTTTAATGTTGTGCCAATCTTTTTCTTTCCAATATCTGTTCATCGGCCCGTTGAGTGAGAAAATAACTGAACCTGGCTCTACACAAGAAGGTTGGGGCAGCCGGTAACCACTGGACCAGAGGAGGAGATTGCAGGTTTCTCACCTTCCTTTCTCAGACGGGCTGGAACAGAGATAATGAAGACACAGAAACATACGCTGACCATCCTCCAGAGAAGCTGCTAGATCTTGGCTGGCTCTTTGCTGACAGAGTTTATGAGAAGGAAGTTGTTGCAGAAACAAGTGATCTGCTGGAAGAGGAGCTCCTGGTTCTTTGTCTCCACTGTCAACGCAGACGCAATCTCTCTGGTCTTGAGGAGTTTGCTCCAATTGCTGAAGGAGTCATGGGAAAGATCAGCGGCCAGATGGCAGCAGTGGCCAGAAGCTGCTGTCCCGCTCCACCAAGGTGTTTGTGCCCCAGGAAAAGGACAAGTGAAGGCAAATGTCCACAACTGGCGGCAAGAGAGCAAGAGCACTGTTGGAGATTGAAGACTCGGGGGACAGTGACCCCCGGGGGGTGGTGGAGGGGGTGGAGGGGAGAGGAGCTGGACACAAACTACAAAATACAGGAGGGAGGGGAGTTACATTCGTATTATCTGTGATTTTCATTTACAATTAGTTTGATTCTGTTGTCTGGTCTGCGCTAGTTTTAAGTTAAATCTGTTCCACATGTGACGTGTTTTATATGCTATTGAGTCTTGTAAATAAAAGGTTAATCCTGCTGCTCAGTAATTGGTGCGAATGTTCCTCATTTTACAACCTGGATAACTGTATTTATTCACAATTAAGTGCTATTAAAGTCAGTTAATAATCGGATTCATGTGTGTTTTCTCGTGAAGTTTTATTAAATCAGTCTATATTTCAACAATTGCCGACCTAAATTCTCAATGGAATTTCACAATTCACTCCCTTTCATTTGAGTTGTTAGATTCACTCAACCTGTGATGTGAGACATGCAACTCCGCATGGGAGTTCACTCCCTCCCGCTGCAGCTTGACAGACATGTTCATCGTTATGGTGGGGAATGCGGAATAGTCTGTATTTTGTCGAGTGTTAGCCGAGGTTCATGACACCAGACGGCACTTTCATGGTCACCTTACACAACGTAGGTTCCGGAATAATGACCATGGAATCGCCGTCTCGTGTCAAAAGCAAACTATTTGGTCCAATACAAACCTCACTCCCCAACCTCTCTATCCCCCTCCCCAGCAACTACCTGAAGCTAAATTAATGTCACAACATTACTGCCATCTTTTACCCAAAACTTAGCTTCAGACCGTGTCCCTCTATATTTAACCAGCCCGTCTCTGACATCTCCTCCAGTCACACAACCCTGTGAGATGTCTGCACCGCTCTAATTGTGGCATCATGAGCGTTCCACATGCAACATGACTTGCAGCGATAAACTCTCATCTCCAACATTTCAATTGAAATTTCAAAGCTCAATGGCTTTGAAGCCGAATGGTCCAGATTGCCATGGCCTTCAATGTGAACAGGTTGTTAGCGATGTCACTACAGAGGTTGCCTAGGAAACAATGACTGAACACAGGGGGTGAATGTGAGAAGCTGAAGTTTCCACTTGAAGACATTCCCAGTGTCTCTGAGCAGCTGAACTGGGGAAGCCTTTGGGCAGAGACTGTGCTGCTGCTATTGCCCTTCCCGGCCACCAGGCGTCGCTGTAACGCTCCCGGGGGCTGCCTGTGCGCATGTGCGGGGCGGGAATGCTCCCAGAGGTCAGCGCGCGGGACGCCGCCGCATTGATGCCGTCTCCCCTGGCAACCGCAAGATGGTCGCCGCCGCCGCCTCCCTTGGCAAGGGAATATGGCCGCTGACGGTCTCCCTTGGCAACGCAAAATGGCCGCCGGCGGGGGGGGTGTCATTGCGGCGCGTGCGCAGTGAGGTCTGTCTGCAGCCATTGTCCAGGTTGCCCCCAGTGGATGGGGTTGGGATTGTGCAGCAGATGGAGCAACAATCCCAGTTTCAATAGGGGGACAGAAGCTGCAATGCTGCCCCCTGTTGGTCACTTCTCCCAGTCTCAGCATTGCAGAGTGTTTAAACAAGAGTGCATTGTCACAGCAGCACCTTCACCTTCAGTTTCACTTTATTTATTAGTCTCAGAAGTAGGCTTACATTAACACTGCAATGAAGTTACTGTGAGAATCCCCTAGTCGCCCACACTCCGGCGCCTGTTCGGGTTACACTGAGGGAGAATTTAGCACGGCCAATGCACCCTAACCAGCACGTCTTTCAGACTGTGGGAGGAAACCGGAGCACCCGGAGGAAACCCACGCAGACACGGGGAGGGGACAGCCCGGGGGAAAGCTCCATTCCAACTGTCCCTGGAGTGTCAGATTAACCTGGGTCACTCACGCACCCCCGGCTAAGACTCACCTCCCTCAGACAGTGAGACCCTCCTGTATCACTCACCTTACTGTAGTCAGATACCCTCAGACTCAGCACTGGGCCCTGGGCGTGTTCTTTAAATGCTGCGATCTGTAATGGAGGAAAGAGTTGGGAGGACTTTGATTTGATTTGATTTATTATTGTCGCGTGTATTGGGATACAGATTCACATCTACCCACCGGTGCGCATGTGCGGGAGGGGGATTCTCCCAGAGGGCCGCGCGCGGGCCGCCGCCGCATTGAAGCCGCCTCCCCTGGCAACGCAAGATGGCCGCGAGCCGTCTCCCCTGGCAAAGCAAGATCCTGGTGAATCTCCTCTGCACCTTTTCCAGTGCTATCACATCCCTCCTATCCTGTGCATTCCACAACTGCACAATGTTTCGATGAGGGGCGGCACAGTGGTTAGCGCTGCTGCCTCACAGCGCCAGGGACCCGGGTTTGATTCCTGGCTTGGGTCACTGTCAGTGTGGAGTTTGTACATTCTCCCCGTGTCTGCGTGGGTTTCCACCGGGTGCTGCGGTTTCCTCCCACAGTTCGAAAGACGCGCTGGTTAGGTGTATCAGCCATGCTGAATTCTCCCTAAGTTGCCCAAACAGGCAACAGAGCATGGCGACTACGGATTTTCCACAGTAACTTCATTGCAGTGTTAATGTAACCCTACTTGTGACACTAGTAAACAAACTTTTAAACCTGATACTCGATTCCCCCATGTTGGCCTTGTTCTGTGATAATTAATGCGGATGTTTAGCTTATTCAATAGTTCTTTAAGGACAGCAGACACAGGGGAAAAAACATGTGGCTCTTTACACAACAGATATATTTCAAGGGGATACTGCAGCCAACTGTATCTGAGTGGCAGTAATCTTCCCTCAGAATCAGACAGATTGTGGGTTCAGCTCAGAGCCTCAAATACTAGGCCCTTAGCATCGATCAGAGACTCCGAACACAGCATGATGGGAGAGCGGACAAAGGAAAGTGGTGTTGAATTTGTGAGCCTTGCTTTGTGGAAAGCTTTAGTGTTTGGTCAGAATGTTAATTTTTGAGTGGACCTACCATACATTAAGCTGATCTTTCTCTATACCCTATCGGTAACTGCAACACTGTATTCTGCACGCTCTCCTCTCCTTCTCCCGACTGAACTCCATGAAAGGTATGTTTTGTCTGTGTAGCGTGCAAGAAACAATACTTTTCACCGTGTCCCAATACATGGGATAGGGCGACATGGTGGACAGTGTTTAGCACTGCTGCCTCACAGCACCAGGATTCAATTCTCGGTTGGGAGTTGAGTTTGCACATTCTCCCTGTGTCTGCATGGGTTTCCTGCGGGTGCCCCGGTTTCCTTCCACAGTCCAAAGATGTGCAGATTAGGTGGAATCTGAGACGCTACAGAAGCAGGGTAAAGATTTGAAAATGAAGTGTTTCTCACCCAATTTTAAAAGATAATCCACATTCGCACCAGTCACATTTCACACACTCTGCTCAGTCCTGTGTTGGGGGGTGTTTAGTGCGAGATCAGTGTTTGCTTTTCTCAAACCGCAGTGATATTCCCAACTTATCAAGGGCAAGAGGTTTCAGTGTTTAAACATGTAAACATTACAAAACTAAACCAGACAGAAAGTGATGAGGCCTCACACCTTCAATGGAGTCATCTTCGCTCAGAGTCAGAGAGATTGTGGGTTCAGGTCAGAGCCTGAAATACTAGGCCCTTAGCATCGAGACACACAGAGACAGAGAAACACAGAGACAGAGAAATGCAGAGACAGAGAGACACACACAGATACATAGAGAGATATACACACAGAGGCAGAGAGAGAGACACAGATCCAGAGAAGTACAGAGACAGAGAGACACACAGATACACAGAGAGATAGAGACAGAGAGACACACACATAAACACACTAACAGAGAAATACAGAAAGAGAGTTTGGCAAAGTCAGATTTAATTTTCCATTCAATATTTATTTAAAAATTCAGAGAATATTTTACAGGAAAATTGATTTTAAAGTTAACAAAAGTGAATCTGACCTTTGAGCTTCACAATGAGATCTGAACCCCTACGCTCTGAGCTGCCCAATATCTGTACAGCTGTACCAGACACCAGAAAGAGAAAACCAGAGCTCAACATCACGGGAAATGAACAATTGTGAATAAGGAACGAGAAAAGTTATTAATTTATACCTGAGATTTAAACTACAGGAAAACTATTAACTACAATTACATTACAACAAAAGTTACCTTCTACATTTCACACTGAAAACAGAACTACCGCCCACAATTGTCTCAGTGACAGATTCAGAATGATAAACTGAGAGAATTTCACTGTTGGAGTCACCGACAGCAGATATTGTATTTGTGTCAATCAGGAATCTTAATAATCAGCTGAAGGAAATCTACAACGTCCAAAATTCAACCCATCACTTGATCTGTAAAAGAAAGATACAATAATGAAGCAGATGTTTATGATGCGGGACATTAATGTTAGAGTTTTTAATCAATGAATCATTTAGAGATTTTTCAAATCCCTTCTGTTTGACAATCCACTCTGACACCAGTTCCATTTCACACTCTCTGCTCAGTCCTGTGTTGGGGGGGTGTTTAGTGTGGGATCAGTGTTTGCTTTTCTCAAACCACACTGATATTCCCAACAAGGGCAAGAGGTTTCAGTGTTTAAAAATGTAAAGATTTCAGAACAAAACCAGACAGAGAGTGATGAGGCCTCACACCTTCAATGTAGTGATTCCCCCAATCTTTCCTTTTGTATATTGCTTCCTTCCTCTGTCTGAAGTATTGGAGACGTCGACATCACTGAAACAATACAATCTCTCGGGACAATCACTGTAAACAGCTTCTGGAAACAAAGTTACCACTTTAATCACCCAAAAAGCTGAATGTCCATTCAAACATCTCCCTCCCCACATCCTTGTAAATGCAAAGATAACTCCCATTTCCCCAAAGCAGGAAGATGTGAAATGGAAACATCTTCAGCTTTTTACACACTGCACTTTTCCACGGACCAAAATGTTTCAAAACATTTGCTGAAGTTTTGTTTTAAACTCTTTATCAATGTCCTTCCAGGTTTAGTGTGAAGGTTTGTGTTCCACACTGAGCCCCTCTCAGTCTCCACACGGAGCTTGTGTGTGTGCTGATGCTCCTGTCATTTTGGATGGATACTGTGTGAAGCTGCATTCTCTCCCAGTGAGTTTCTGATCTACTTCACTCTCTCTGCGGCTGGAGCAATGTCCAGCAGGCAGCAGAGGATGGCAGTGTATCACTGTCAGCACAATAGACAAACAGCCTTTCGCAAGAGAGGCTTTGACCCTTTTTCAAACCAAATCCCCAATTTGATGTTTCCAGCTGCGCTGTTTACAATGCTGCTGAATATTGTGTGTCTTTGGTAAACTGGGATGTGTAGCATTCAGTCACATTAAGTGGTGAATAAATACGTCAACACTGTGCGTATCTTTCTGTGTGTGTGTGTCAGCGTGCATGTGTGTCAATGTATTTAAATCTCAAAGGAAAATAGGAGCAGGTGTAGGCCATTTGGCCCATCGATCCTGCGCCAGCATTCAAACAGATCATGGGGCACGTACGCACACAAAACAGCACACACCAACACACACAAAACACGCACACACACAAAGCACGCACACACAAACACACATAAAACACGCACAATAAACACACACACACACAAACACAATAAACACACAAACACACAGAAACACACACACACACATCAAAAACACAGCACTGCTGCCTCACAGCGCCAGGGACTCGGGTTCGGTTCCCGCTTTGGGTCACTGTCTGTGCGGAGTTTGCCCGTTCTCCCTTTGTCTGCGTGGGTTTCCTCCGGGTGCTCCGGTTTCCTCCCACAGTCTGAAAGACGTTCTGGTTAGGGTGCATTGGCCGTGCATAATTGTCTCTCCGCGTCAGAGAGACAAGATCGGGTAAATGCATGGGGTTATGGAGATGGGGCCTGAGTGGGATTGTGGGTCGGTGCAGACTCAATGGGCCAAATGGCCTCCTTCTGCACTGGAGGAGTCTAGGATTCTATTAAAACACACAGAAACAGATATTCTCACCCAGTAACACTCAGACGCACACAGTAATAAACACACACCGAAACATGTCCACGCACACACACACACACACACACGCATGCACACACACACACGCATGCACACACACACAAACAGACACACACACAAACAGACACACACACACACACACACAAACAAACACACACAAACAAACACACACACACACAAACAAACACACACACACATATTCCTATTTTATTTCACACAATCGATTTGTGTCTTGAACATGCTGAATGATTGGGCTTCCACATCCCCCTGGAATAGAAAATTCCAAAGATTCACCACCCTCTGAGTGAAGAAATTCCTCCTCATCTCAGACTTCAAAGGTCTGCCCCTGATTCTGAGATTGTGTCCCCTGGTTCTAGTCTCACCAGCCAGGGGAAACATCCAATCTACATCCACCCTGTCACACCCTGGAAGAATTTTAAGTCTGTTTCAATGGGGTCGCCTCTCATTCTTCAAGGGTTCAAGGCCGACTTCCGGACTTGATGGCCATGGAAGGTGTGCTCATAACGGGGCCAAACAGCTGGATTATCAAACAGTAAATCCTGCCGGGATCATGTATCAGTAAACTCTGCCCGAAACCTCTCTCAGTTATTACAATCTGGGCCTGGTATCAGTAAACTCTGCCCTAAACCTCTCTCAGTTATTACAATCTGGGCCTTGTATCAGTAATCTCTGCCCTAAACCTCTCTCAGTTATTACAATCTGGGCCTGGTATCAGTAAACTCTGCCCTAAACCTCTCTCAGTTATTACAATCTGGGGCTTGTATCAGTAAACTCTGCCCTAAACCTCTCTCAGTTATTACAATCTGGGCCTGGTATCAGAAAACTCTGCCCTAAACCTCTCTCAGTTATTACAATCTGGGCCTGGTATCAGTAATCTCTGCCCTAAACCTCTCTGTTATTACAATCTGGGCCTGGTATCATTAATCACTGCCCGAAACCTCTCTCAGTTATTACAATCTGGACCTTGTATCAGTAATCTCTGCCCTAAACCTCTCTCAGTTATTACAATCTGGGCCTGGTATCAGTAAACTCTGCCCGAAACCTCTCTCAGTTATTACAATCTGGGACTTGTATCAGTAATCTCTGCCCGAAACCTCTCTCAGTTATTACAATCTGGGCCTGGTATCAGAAATCTCTGCCCTAAACCTCTCTGTTATTACAATCTGGGCCTGGTATCAGTAATCTCTGCCCGAAACCTCTCTCAGTTATTAGAATCTGGGCCTGGTATCAGTAATCTCTGCCCTAAACCTCTCTCAGTTATTACAATCTGGGCCTGGTATCAGTAATCTCTGCCCCAAACCTCTCTCAGTTATTACAATCTGGGCCTGGTATCAGTAATCTCTGCCCTAAACCTCTCTCAGTTATTACAATCTGGGCCAGGTATCAGTAATCTCTGCCCGAAACCTCTCTCAGTTATTACAATCTGGGCCTGGTATCAGTAATCTCTGCCCTAAACCTCTCTCAGTTATTTCAATATGGGCCTTGTATCAGTAATCTCTGCCCGAAACCTCTCTCAGTTATTACAATCTGGGCCTGGTATCAGTATTCTCTGCCCTAAACCTCCCTCAGTTATTACAATCTGGGCCTGCTATCAGTAATCTCTGCCCTAAACCTCCCTCAGTTATTACAATCTGGGCCTGGTATCAGTAATCTCTGCCTGATACCTCTCTCAGTTATTACAATCTGGGTCTTGTATCAGTAAATTCTGCCCTTCAGCTGATTGGAGAATATCATTGTGAATATTACTGAGTTTGGGATGTAATATTTTCCTGCTGTTGCCAATATGACTATTTTTAACATAGTTTCTGGGATCCTCCAGTCTCCCCTCAGCAGCTTTCTGGGCAGTGAGAGGTGACACACCGTTCACTAGCAGAGGGAGTTTTTGGTCCTGTCGCTGTCAATGGGATTTCCCATTGAAGTCACCTCACGCTAGCAGGAAACCAGAGGCAGGGGTACGAGAGCAGAGAATTCCCCACGAGTGAACAGCCGGAGAATCCCGGACATTAGCTCCTTTCCCAGTTATCACTGCACTCAACCCAGTCGCTGTTTATACGCTCAGTTGTCTCAGTGAATACTACATTACACCATGCTGCTGTGGACACTACAATCAACCCTTTCTGAGTTCTCACTGTATTAATACCATGTATGGATTGATATTTCATTGGACCATGTGCTGGGTTAGATGAATATTTATTGATTCTTGTGATGTGGGTGTCACTGGCTAGGTCAGCATTTATTGCCCATTCCTAGTTGCCCTGGAGAAGGTGGTGGTGAGCTGCCGTCTTGAACCCGCTGCTGTCTATGTGATGTAGGTACACCCACAGTGCAGTTAGGGAGGGAACCTGCTTAAATTATCACTGCATTTAACCATGTCACTCTTTATAAAAAATAAACTAGACCATGTCTGGGTAATGAATGTGGAGCATGTCTCCATTTCTCTTTACCTCAGCACTGTATCTGTGTATATAACACTTTATACAGTTTAAATGTTATTTATTAGTGTCACAAGTAGGCTTACATTAACACTGCAATGAAGTTGCTGTGAAAGTCCCCTAGTTGCCACACTCCGGTGCTGTTCGGCTTCACTGAGGGAGAATTTAGCATGGCCAATCCACCGAACAGCATGTCTTTCAGACTGTGGGAGGAAACCGGAGCACTCGGAGGAGAGCCAGATTGAGAGAGGCACTGAGAGACAATGTCTGTCCAAATCCTCTTGAAGCCACTTTGCATTTTCCTCACAACTCACATTCCCACCGAGCTTTGTGTCATCCGCAAACTTGGAAATATTACATTAGGTCCCCACATCCAAATCATTGATAAACATTGTGAACATCTGGGAACAAAGTCCAGATCCTTGTGGCACAGCCGGCCGACACAAGACGGAGAAATCATCTGGCCGGGAACACAACAGCGACATTTTTCAGGGAAGCTCGGAGCCAGCTGTGTCTCAGTGGATCATAATCTGACCTCAGAATCATTCCATTGTGGCTTCAGTTACAGCATCAAATTCTCGGCCAGGCTGGAAAACAAATCACTCCTCAAATCCCCAAATAAAACGTTCTGGGATCTGAACTTAAAATGCTGTAACTGATCATGGAGGAAAGAGTGGGGTCTAATAGACACTGAGAAGATAACTTGCATCTGAATCATAGAACGGTGACAGCACAGGAGGCCATTCAGCCCCATCAAGCCAGTGCGACACTCTGCAAGAGCAATGTCACTATTCCCACTCCTCCACCCTTTCCCCGTGACCCTGTAAATATTTCCCATTCAGCTTCCCATTCAACTTCCCCTGGAAGTCCTTGATGGAATCCGTTTCCACCTCACCCTCAGACAGTACATTCCAGATACTGAACACTCACTACGTGAGAAACATTTCCTCATGTTGCCGCTGTCGCCATTTACCTGAATTCAGCATCCTCTGGTTTTCAACCTTTCCCCCAATGTGCCGATTATCTCAAAGCCGATCCTCTCAGTCCCGGGACGTCCCTGCAGGAGTTCCTCAGGGTGAGTGTCCGAGGCCCCAACCATCTTCAGCTGCTCCAACACTGACCTTCCCTCCATCACAAGGTCTGAAGCGCGGATGTTCGCTGATGATTGCACAATGTTCAGCACCATACGCAACTCCTCAGATACTGAAACAGAATATAAGAACATACCAAACAGGTCAGGCAGCATCTGTGGAGAGAGAAACAGATTCTGGGACCAGGGGGACTGAGAGACAGGCAGATTGAGAAAAATATGCACACACACTAACACTCACACTCAGACAGCCTAAAACTAAACAGATATAGAATGGAGGAGGAATCCCTTCTCCCTCTGTAAATAGAGATTAACTCGATTTCTCTTCCAAAAAGACAGCACATCTGGATGGGCAGAATAGTCTCCAATTCTACCCATGGTCCTTTTCTGATCTCCATTCTTCACATCTGCACACGTTGGCTTCAGCTCCAGTTTGTGAATGAAAGCAAACCCCTGTTCATTACAAATCCACTCAGCCTTTTCCCTCTGCTCTCTCCACACACAATCTACAAGACACAAACAGGAAAGATGGATTCCAGGAGAGAAAGGTCACACCTGATCCTCCTCTCAATGGATTCTCTGTCGCCAGAGAGAACATTCCAGCTCCTACAGAAAGTCACAACTGATTAATGTCAGGGACAGAATTGGAATGAATTAGACACAAGAGAGATGAAAGGTTTCTGCTCATCATAAAAAAGCTAAAGAGTCACTCAATATCATTAAGGGAGAGACCTCGCTGGTCTATCTTTGACCCAAGTCACACACTGACTCTGAATGTCCTCACAGCAACTTGGGGATGGACATTTCTAAAGTACTATTCATGGCTTTAGGGTTTCCAAAAGTGTTTCACCGACAATGGAGCGGTTTTGAAATATTGTCAGTGTTATTTAGGAAATAAGCATTGAGTTTAAAAATTGGCAAGCCATGTTGCAGCTTTATAGAACCATTGTTAGGCCGCACTTGGAATATAGTGTTCAATTCTGGTCGCCACACTACTAGAAGGGTGTGGAGGTTTTGGAGAGGGTACAGAAAAGATTTACCAGGATGTTGCCGGGTATAGAGGGCATTAGCTGTGAGGAGAGTTTGTAGAAACTTGGTTTGTTCTCACTGGAATGATGGAGGCAAGGGGGGTGACCTGATAGAAGTCTACAAGATTATGAGAGGCATGGACAGAGTGGATAGTCAGGAGCTATTTCCCAGGGTTGAAGAGTCAATTACTAGGGGGCACAGGTTTAAGGTGCGAGGGACAAGGTTTAAAGGAGATGTACGAGGCAAGTTTTTAACACAGAGGGTGGTGGGTGCCTGGAACTCGCTGCTGGGAGAGGTAGTGGAAGCAGATACAATAATGCGTTTTAAGGGGCGTCTGGAGAAATACAAGAATAGGATGGGAATAGAGGGATATGGTCCGTGGAAGGGGAGGGGGTTTTAGTTCACACATGGTTGGTGCAGGCTTGGAGGGCCGAAGGGCCTGTTCTTATGCTGTAATTTTCTTTATTCTAATTTCAGAGAGAGATATATACAGATACAGAGCCATAGAAAGACAGAAACAGGATGGGATTGTGCTGTACATGTTTCCGAGCTGACATTGAGACACACACGAGATGTACACCAATGATTTGGATGAGGGAACCAAAAATAATATTTCCAAGTTTGCTGATGCCATGAAACTTGTTGGGAATGTGAGGAGTGAGAAGGATGTTAAAATGTTTCACAGTGACTTCAGAAAATTGAGTGAATGGGTAAATGCGTGGCAGATGCTGTATAACGTGGACAAACGTGAATTTAACTACTTTGGACAGAGAAGCAGAATGGCAGAGGATTATTTAAATGGTGATAGATTGGGAAATGTTGATATACAAAGGGACCTGGGTGTCCGAGTACACCAGAGACTGAAAACAAGCATGCAGCTACAGCAAACAGTTAGGAAGGCAAATGATATGTTGGCCTTCATTGCAAGAGAACTTGAGGAAAGGAGCAAGGATGTCTTACTGCAGCTGTACAGGCCCTCGGTGAGACCACACCTGGAATATTGTGGACAGTTTTTGTCTCTGTAACTATGAAATACTGCACTTACCATAGAGGGAGAGCAGCGGAGGCACACCAGACTGATTCCTGGGATGGCAGGATTGTCGTATGAGGAGAGATTGAGTCGACTGGGCCTGTATTCACTGGAGTTCCGAAGAATGAGGGGATCGAATTGAAATGTATAAATTCTGACTGGGCTGGAGTGACTGAATACAGGGATGTTGTTTCCTCCAGCTGAGGGGCTGAGGGGGTGGGGAGAGGGGGGGGGGGGGTCGGAGAGGCTGGAACAAGGGCTCACAGACGGTGAAACTTTGCAATATGTTTAATCTGTAGAAACCGATCCATCTCAGTCTGTGAACGATGACTGAGCCTCCACAGCCCTCTGGGATAGGGAATTCCAAAGATTCACCATCCTGGAAGCACATGGAATTCAGGAAAACTTGGCGAGTGGATCGGAAACTGGTTTAGTAATTGGACACAAAGGGTGGTGTTGGAAGGCTGTTTGAGTGGCTGGAGGCCGGTGTCCAGTGGTGCACCACAAGGCTCCGTGCTGGGGGGCTTATTATTGTTACACATAAATGAGACAGATGATAATGTGGGGGCAATGATAAGCAAGGTTCCAGATGACACCAAGATTGGTAGGATGGTTAATAGTGAAGAAGGTTGTAGGTTACAGGAAGATATCGCTGGGTTGGTCAGATAGGCAGAGCAGTGGCAGATGGTTTTTGACCCTGATAGGTGCGAGGTGATGCACTTTGGAAGCAGTAACAAGGCAAGGGAGTATTTAATGAGTTGCAGGACACTGGGAAGCTCAGAGGAACATATGGATCTTGGGCAATTATTTACAGATCCCTGAAGGCAGCAGAGCAGGTGAATCAAGTGGTAAAGAAGGCAGATGAGACGCTTGCTTTTATCAGTCATGGCGCAGAGTAGAAGAGCAAAGAGTTAATGTTGGAGTTGTACAGAGTGTTGGTTAGGCCACTGCTGGAGTACCGTGTGCAGATCTGGTCACCACACCAGAGGAAGGATATGATAGCACTGGAGGGGGTACAGAGGAGGCTCAGCAGCAAGTTGCCTGGGATGGAGTATTTGAGCTATGAGGAGAGACTGGATAGGTTTGGATTGTTTTCTTTAGAGCAGAGAAGGCTGATTGAGGTGTGTAAGATTATGGGGGGTATGGACAGGGTGAATATGAAACAGCTGTTCCCCTTGGTTGAGGGGTCAATCATGAGGGGACATAGTTTTAGGGCAAAGGGCAGGAGATTCAGAGGAGAGTTGAGAAAAACATTCACTCAGAGGGTGATGGGAATCAGGAATGTACTGCCTGGGAAGGCAGTGGAGGTCGGAAACCTTACAACCTTTCAAAACCATTTGGATGAGCACTTGAAACATTACACATTCACTCAGATCAGCCATGATCTTATTGAATGGCGGGGCAGGCTCGAGGGGCTAGATGGCCTACTCCTGCTCCTATTTCTTATGTTCTTATGAAACATCACAACATTCAAAGATATGGTACAAGAGATGGAAAATTGGATTAGCACAACTTTAGTGGTAGTTACTGTTGGTGCAGACTCAATGGGTCGAAGGGCCTTTTCTTCACTGTACCGCTCTATGACTCTGAGGGAAGAAACTCCTCCTCACAGAAAGCAGAGAGTCGGAATAAATGGGTGCTTGTCTGGTTGGCGGATGGTAACTAGTGGCGTGCCGCAGGGATCAGTACTGGGGCCTCAACTTTTTACCATTTATATAGACGATCTGGAGGAGGGGGCTGAGTGTCGGGGAACAAAGTTTGCAGACGACACAAAGATAAGTGGAAAAGTGAATCGTGTGGAGGGCGTAGAAGGTCTGCAGAGAGATTTGGACAGGCTGAGTGAGTGGGCGAGGATCTGGCAGATGGAGTATAACGTTGACAAATGCGAGGTTATTCACTTTGGAGGAAATAATAGCAAATTGGATTATTATCTAAGTGGAAAAAAATTACAACATGCTGCTGTGCAGAGGGACCTGGGGGTCCTTGTGCATGAGACGCAAAAACCCAGTCTGCAGGTGCAACAGGTGATCAAGAAGGCAAACGGGATGTTGGCCTATATCGCAAGGGGGATAGAATATAAAAGCAGAGATGTCTTGATGCACCTGTACAGGGCATTGGTGAGGCCGCAGCTGGAATACTGTGTGCAGTATTGGTCCCCTT
Organism: Mustelus asterias; assembly: GCF_964213995.1. Lineage (NCBI taxonomy): Eukaryota > Metazoa > Chordata > Chondrichthyes > Carcharhiniformes > Triakidae > Mustelus > Mustelus asterias. The sequence goes on from NW_027590077.1 coordinate 451,398, forward strand.
ATTTGCGGAAGGATATATTGGCATTGGAGGGAGTGCAGAGAAGGTTCACCAGGTTGATACCAGAGATGAGGGGTGTTGATTATGAGGAGAGACTGAGCAGATTGGGTTTGTACTCGTTGGAATTTAGAAGGCTGAGTGGGGATCTTATAGAGACCTATAAGATAATGAAGGGGCTGGATAGGGTCGAGGTGGGAGAAATTCTTTCCACTTAGAAAGGAAGCTAGAACTAGAGGGCACAGCCTCAAAATAAAGGGGGGTCAGTTTCGGACAGAGTTGAGGAGGAACTTCTTCTCTCAGAGGGTGGTGAATCTTTGGAATTCTCTGCCCACTGAAATGGTGGAAGCTACCTCGTTGAATATGTTTAAATCACGGATAGATGGATTCCTGATCGGTAAGGGAATTAGGGGTTATAGGGATCAGGTGGGTAAGTGGAACTGATCCACTTCAGATCAGCCATGATCTTATTGAATGCGGGGCAGGCTCGAGGGGCTAGATGGCCTTCTCCTGCTCCTATTTCTTATGTCCTTTTCTCAGTCCTAAATGTCCTGCCCCCTTACTCTGCGACTATGCCATGGTTCTAGACACCGCCCCCCCCCCCACCGCCTCCAGCCGGGGGAAACATCCTTCCTGTATCTACTCAGCTCATGTTTGGGGGTTGGGGAGAGTTATAGAACAAAGAGATCTCGGGGTACATGTTCATAGCTTCTTGACAGTGGAGTCACAGGTGGACAGAGTGGTGAAGAAGGCATTCGGCATGCTTGGTTTCATTGGTCAGAACATTGAATACAGGAGTTGGGACGTCTTGTTGAAGTTGTACAAGACATTGTTAAGGCCACGCTTGGAATACTGTGTACAGTTCTGGTCACCCTATTTTAGAATGGATATTATTATACTAGAAAGAGTGCAAAAACGATTTACTTGGATGCTACCGGGACATGATGGTTTGGGTTTTAAGGAGAGGTTGCACAGACTGGGACTTTTTCCCTGTAGCGTAGAAGACTGAGGGGAGATTGTATAGAGGTCTGTAAAATAATGAGGGGCACAGATCAGCGAGATAGTCAATATCTTCTCCCAAAGGTAGGGGAGTCTAAAACTAGAGGGCATAGGTTTAAGGTGAGAGTGAGAGATACAAAAGGGTCCAGAGGTCAATTCTTTTCACACAGAGGGTGGTGAATGTCTGGAATGAGCTGCCAGGGGCAGTAGCAGGGGCGGGTACAATTTTATGTTTTAAAAAGCATTTAGACAGTTACATGGGTAAGATTGGTATAGAGGGATATGGGCGAAACACAGGCAATTGTGATTAGCTTAATGGTAAAAACTGGGCGGCATGGACAAGTTGGGCCAAAGCGCGTTTCCATGCTGTAAACCTCTATGACTCGACCCTGCTGAGCCCTGTAAGAATTGTCCAAGTTTGAGTGAGGTCACCTCTCATGCTTCTCGAGTGCATAAAGTAAAAGTCCATTTTCTTTCCTCAGAGGACAATCCCTCCATCCCAGGAATTAATGCAGTGAAATGTCATTGAAGTCCCTCTCGGACAAGAATGTCTTTCCTTAGGTAAGAGGATAAAACTGTACACAACACTCCGTGTGTGGTTTCACCACTAATTCAGCCTCTCCCACATCCCCTTGAAGAGTCTACATCCTCCTCACAACTCACACTTCCACCTGCTTTCATGTCATCTGCAAACACGGAAATATTACATTTGATCCCAAACGTCCAAATCAATGATATGGATTGTGAATAGCTGGGCTCCCGAGTACTGATCCTTGTGATAAGCCGCTGGTCACAGCCTGGCACCCTGAAAATGACCCATTTGTACCTAAGCTCTGTTTTCTGTCCGTTAACCATTTCTCAATTCATGCCAGTATTATCAGGGTAAATACGTTGCATCACGGGGATAGGGCCTGGGTGGGAATGTTGTCAGCGCAGGCTCGATGGGCTGTATGGCCTCCTTCTGCACTGTAGGATTCTATGATTCTAATATGTACATACGTCAGTGAAGGTGGCAGGGCACTTTGACAGAGCAGTAAATGAAGTATATGGTATCCCAGCTTTTATTAATGGAGGAATTGAGGACAAGAGTAAGGAGTTCATATTGAACTTGTATAAGACACTCGTTAAGCCTCATCTGGAGACTGCGCCCAGTTCTGGGCACCGTACTTGAGGAGGAATGTGAAGACATTGGAGAGAGTGCAGAGGAGATTCACAAGAATGATTCCAGGGAATAAGATCCGTAGCTACGAGGGTAGATTGGAGAGGTTGGGACTGTTTTCCTTGGAGAAAAGAAGGCTGAGGTGAGACTTGAGAGAGAGATTCAAGATCCAAAGGGGTATCCACAGGTTAAAGAGTGAGAAACTCTTCCCTCTCAAGAGATGGTCATGAACTAGAGGGCACAGATTCTAAATGATGGGGAAATGGATCAGAAGTGAAGTGAGAAAAAGCACTTCATCAAGAGTGTGTTTGGAATCTGGAACAATCTTCCTGAAAGCCTGTTCCAATATTCAATAAGATCCTGGCTGATCTGTGATCTAACTCTCTGTCTCTTAACCCCTTAGACGAAGGAAAATCTATCAACCCCAGGTTTAAAATAATAACAAGTGACTGAGCATCAATAGCCATTTGCAGAAGATTGTTTCAAACTAACTCCACACCATATCTGGCAATGTTTCCATTTCTACAATTCTAAAATTCTAAACTGAGGCTAACATTCAAATATTCCCAAATCCTGGAGTTCCCAGCCAGCAGAAAAACGTGTTCTTTATCAGCCTCTCCCTTTCCCTCATTATTTTCAATGTTTGATTAAATCAGCCCCCAACTTAAATTCCAGCGGTTAAGAATAATGTTTAATCTGCACTGTTCATCAAATGTTCCCAACACAAATACTGTAATGGGCTAAATACAGAGTAAAATTCCCTCTGCTCTGTCCAAGGAATGTTTCAGCACAGATTTTTATTTTGAACTTTAGGAAAAACAGGAATCAAATTGCTCAGCATCCCAGTGTGGCCTCCTGTTTATTTCAATCAGCCCTTCACATTCAAACATGAAGTTGAAGCTTCGAATACTGTCTGTGGCAGCGTTTGTGGATTCAGTTGTTCTCCTGCTTTTTCACTTGTCTGAAGGATTTGAATTATAGACATTGTTTAATCATTCCTTTCTCTCAGCACATGGAACTTGTGAATCTTCAAGGCAGACAATCTCATGTAATTCACAACAAACTGCATCTTTATTCATCCGTCCATTTCCTATCTCTGAATGGATCACACACATTTCCAGAATGCAGGAAGCTCTCAATGGAAACTGCTTCCAATTATTCCCCAATACAATTGTTCGCACTTGACTGTGAACTACATTCCACTGACATTCCCAAAGCAGCCACAGAAAAGTGACTGGTTATTTTAAACATTGAACCTGAACTATTTGAACTGATGATTCACTCACATTGTACAGAAATGTTGAGTCTGTTTTGATGAGAGTGATCAGATTAACATTGTAACATGAAGACAGCCTCCGTACTGAGATTAACCACATTTTCAACAATTCTGCAATATCAGATCCATTGCTGTGTGTATTGTGCGAATTCAGCTGTGAAATATCTGGACATTTGGAGCTTCCACTGTTTCTGTCATTTCATCATTTATTAAAGTACGTTGTTCTATCCCTTTTAAATCTAAGTTGTGTCAGTTTACATTTCCCTGCACTGAAACCTCTCCACCAGTTTTGTCCATGTACAAAATATGAATAACTCTTTGCAATCTGATGTTTCCAGCGATGCTGCTTACAATGCTGTCTAATGTTTTGTGTCATTGGCAAACCAGGATGTGTAGTATTCAGTCACATTAAATGGTCAATAAATATGTCAATACTGTGTATATATTTCACTGTGTGCGTGTGTGTGTGTGTGTGTCTGTGTCTCTGTGTGTGTGTGTGTGTCTGTGTGTGTGTGTCTGTGTGTGTGTGTGTCTGTGTGTGTGTCTGTGTGTGTGTGTGTGTGTGTGTGTCTCTGTGTGTGTCTCTGTGTGTGTGTCTCTCTGTGTGTGTGGGTGTGTGTGTGTGTGTGTCTGTGTGTGTGTCTCTGTGTGTGTGTGTGTCTCTGTGTGTGTGGGTGTGTGTGTGTCTGTGTGTGTGTGTGTGTCTGTGTGTGTGTCTCTGTGTGTGTGTGTCTCTGTGTGTGTTTGGGTGTGTGTGTGTCTGTGTGTGTCAGCATGCATGTGTCTCTGTGTGTGTGTGTGTCTGTGTGTCTGTGTCTGTGTGTCTGTGTCAGCATGCATGTGTCTCTGTGTGTGTGTGTGTGTGTGTGTGTCTGTGTGTGTGTGTGTGTGTGTGTGTGTCTGTGTGTCAGCATGCATGTGTGTCAATGTATTTGAATCTCAAATATGTGCAGTTGGAGGCCATTTGACCCATCGAGCCTGCTCCCCCACTCAAACAGATCTTGACAAACACACACACACACACACACACAGACGCACACACAGAGATACAGACACACACACACACACACTCATAGACACACACGCACTGACAAAGAGAGAGACACACAGTCACTCACGGACACACACACACAGAGACACAAACACACACTCACGGACACACACGCACACACGCAGAGAGACACAAACACACACTCACAGACACACATGCACAAAGACACAGAGAGAGACACACACACACAGGCACACACTCACTCACAGACACACACACAGAAACACACATTGAAATAGACACTTGCACACACTTAGAAACTGTCTCTCTCTCTCTCTCTCTCTCTCACACACACACACACACACACAGACACACACACACACACAGAAATACAAAAACATAAGCGCACCGACACTCTCATTCCTATTTCTGTTTTACTCCTCAATGCCCCAACTAAAAAGTACTGGGATCTGAGCTTGAAATGCTGGAACTGATCATGGAGGAACGAGTGGGGCCTAATAGACACTGAGAAGTTAACTTGTGTGTGAATCATAGAATGGGGACAGCACAGGAGGCCATTCAGCCCGTCGAGCCTGGATCGACACACTGCAAGAGCAGTTTCACTATTCCCAATCCTCCACCCTCTCCCCGTAACCCTGTCAATATTTTCCCTTCAGCTTCCCATTCAATTTCCTCTTGATGGAATCTTCTCCCACCTCTGACTCAGGCAGAACATGATGTGGAGATGCCGGCGTTGGACTGGGGTAAACACAGTAAGAAGTTTAACAACATCAGCTTAAAGTCCAACAGCTTTATTTGGTAGCAAAAGCCACACAAGCTTTCGGAGCTCCAAGCCCCTTCTTCAGGTGAGTGGGAATTCTGTTCACAAACAGAGTTTATAAAGACACAGACTCAATTTACATGAATAATGGTTGGAATGCGAATCCTTACAGCGAATCAAGGCAGAACATTCCAGATACCAGCAGTCACTACGTTAAAAACATTTCCTCATCACAGATTCATACAGTGCAGAAGAGACCCTTCGGCCCATCGAGTCTGCACCGACACGTGAGGACCACCTAACATACCGACCTCACCCCATTTACCAGCACTTGGCCCATAGCCCTGAATGTGATGATGTGCCAAGTGCTTATCCAGCTACTTTTTAAAGGATGTGAGGCAACTTGCCTCTGCCAACCTCCCAGGCAGCGCATTCCAGACTGGCACCACCCTGTGGGTAAAACAGATTTTCCTCACATCCCCCCCAAACCTCCTGCCCCTCACCTTGAACCTATGTCCCCTCGTGACTGACCCTTCAACTAAGGGGAACAGCTGCTCCCGATCCACACTCTTCATGTCTCTCATAATCTTCTCCACCTCAATCAGGTCGCCCCCCCCCCAGTCTTCTCTGCTCCAATGAATACAACACAAGCCTACTCAACATCTCATTTTTAATTTTGTTTATTAGTGTCACAAGTAGGCTTGCATTAACACTGTGAAGTTACTGTGATAATTCCCCAGATGCCACACTCTGGTGTTCGGTTACACTGAGAGAAAATTTACCACGGCCAATGCACCCTAACCAGCACATCATTCGCACTGTGGGAGGAAACCGCAGCACCCAGAGGAAAGGCACGCAGACACGGAGAGAACGTGCAGACTTCACACAGACAGTGACCTGAGCCGGGAATCGAACCTGGGTTCCTGGCGCTGTGATGCAGCAGTGATAACAACTGTGCCACCGTGTGGCCCATAGCTCTCTTCATAGCTGAAACACTCCAGCTCAGATGCATCCTGGTGAATCTCCTCTGCATCCTGTCCAGTGCATTCACACCCTTCCTATAATGTGGCGACCAGAACCGCACACAATACTCCAGCTGTGGCCTCACCAAAGTTTTATACAGCTCCAACATGACTACCCTGCTTTTATAATCTATGCCTCGACTGAAAAAGGCAAGCGTTCCGCATGCCTTTTACACCGCTCCACTAACATGCAAATCAGCAAATGAGAAATATTTGGGATGGATGAGTCCTTGGCAGCATGGATTAGAAGTTTGGTAAGAGATAGGAAACAGAGGGGAGGACGAGTTGAAAGTGGTGTTCCCCAGGGATCAGTGTTGGGATCCTTGCTTTTTCTGATTTATATTAACAGCTTAGCGACGGGGGTTGAACGCACAATCTCCAAATTTGCAGATGACGCTGAGCTCAGGAGAAGAGAGAAGAGTGACACTGAGCGACTTCAGAGGGACATGGACAAGTTGGCCAAATGGGCAGACACCTGGGAGATGAATTTCAATGCAGCGAAATGGGAGGGAATGCATTTTGGTGCAAGAAACATGGGGAGACGATACAGACTCAATGGTACAACGTTGAGGGGACTACAGGAGCAGATGGGCCTTGGGTTTCAAGTGATTCATTCTCTGAAGGTGGCCAGGCAAGATGAAACAGTTGTTAAGAAGCCTGATAGGATCCTTGGGTTTATAAAGAGAGGCATAGAGTATAAAAGCAAGGAAGTGATGCTACACCTCTACAAATCATTGGACAGATCACATTCGGAGCACTGTGATCAGTTCTGGGCACCGTATTTAAGGAAGGACGTTAAAGTCCTCGAGAGAGGCAGAGAGAGAGAGTGCAAAGGAGATTCACTCGAATGATTCCAGGAATGAGAAATTTTAGATCCAAGGAAAGATGAGAGAAATTGGCCTTATTCTCCTTGGAGCAGAGAAGATTAAGAGGTGACCTTATCGAGGTGTTCAGAATGATGAACAATGTTGACAGGGTGAAGAAGGATATTCTGTTTCCACTCGTTGGTGTGTCAGTGACGAAGGGGTCACAATTTCAAGATGGTCAGCAAGGGAGCTGGGAGTGTGATGAGGAGAAACTGCTTTACTCGGAGAGTTGTTGGGATTTGGAATGCGCTGCCTGGGAGAGAGGTGGAGGCAGATTCCATAGGAGGATTCAAAAGAGAGGCGGATACATATTTGAAAGTGATTGATTTAGGGGGCTAAGGAGACAGGGCTGGAGAATGGGACTCGCTGGGTGGCTCTTCCGGGATCGGGGCAGACATGATGGGCCGAATGGCCTCCTGCTGTTCTGTGATTCGAGAACACCCTTTGTGTGAAGAAGTGTTCCTTAATTTCACTTTGAAAGGGTTTCAGAATATTTTTAATATTTCAGACAATGATCCCAGTCCCAGACTCCACAACCAGCAAGAAACATTTCTCTTTCTCTATCCTATCAGTTTCCATTATTCTCCTGACAACTTGGATCAAATTATCCCTGACACTCCAAAATTCCCGGGAATACAACCCTCGTTTGTGTCTCCACAGCTGCGTCTCTGTCACATTTAAAATACGAATGTTACCTTAGCGAGGAGACAACTCTGTCAGAAATATCTCAGTGCTGCGCTCACATCAAATGGCCGCTGGGAAGAAAGGCCAAATGGCTGACTGATATTTGTGGATATTTTTCAGATTCCCAGAGAGGGAGAGGGAGAGATGGAGAGAGGGACAGAAGACACAGAGAGTGAGAAAAAGAAATAAACACAGAATTACCTTGGGCCCATTTAGTTTATATTTTCTCTGCTCTCCTCAACTTCCTGTCCGAACTCCACTTGCCTCCTTCTGCCCTGCAACAATTCTGTGATCCTGTGATGGGATAAACAGACCGAGGGAGGAAATATGAAGGTCTGCAGCATCTTTGAGAGTGGATTAATTGCAGGAATGAGGGATGTGAGCTACAGGGTGAGGTTGGAGAAACGGGGCTTGTTCCCCTTGAGGGGAGATTTGCTCGAGATGTACAAGATTAGGACAGGTTTAGATGAAGTCGATAAAGGAAAGCTGTTGCCGTGAGCTGATTGGGTTCAGGGATGACGGGGAGACACAATTTAAAGTTTCAGGAGAGACGCAGTGAGGGAATGTGAGGAAAAACATCTTTCACACACACACACAGAGCCTGGGAATGTGTTTGGACACGCGGCCTATGAGGATGGTGGAAGCGGAGATGATGAGTGAATGACAGGGATGGAGAGGTGACACTAGGAGAGGCAATGGCCTAGTGCTATTATCTCCAGACTATTAATCCAGAAACTCAGCGAATGTTCTGGGGACCTGGGTTTGAATCCCACCAATTGGAATTCAATAAAAATATCTGGAATTAAGAATCTACTGGTGACCGTGAAACCATTGTCGATTGTCGGAAAAACCCGTCTGGTTCACTAATGTCTTTTAGGGAAGGAAATCTGCCATCCTTACGTGGTCTGGGCTACGTGTGACTCCAGAGCCACAGCAATGCGGTTAACTCTCAACTGCCCGCGAAGAGCAACTCGATGCAATAAATTCTGTTCAGCCAGCGATGCCCGTGTCCCACGAAAGAATTAAAGAAAACTTCAATCAACTCACTCCTGAACCTTCTAAATCCCAGGGATGCAGAATAAATCTCCATCGAAACTGTCCTGTGACACAATACACCACAGAGTTAGAAACACAGTCAATGCCTCTACTTTCTCAGAAGATGAAGGAAATTGGGCATGTCAGCTACAACTCTCACTAACTCATTCTTTCTGGTTACATCACAGCTTGGTCTGGCTCCTGTTCTGCCCAAGACCGCAAGGATCTACAAAAGGTCATGAATGTAGCCCAATCCATCACGCAAACCGGCCTCCCATCCACTGACTCTGTCTACACTTCCCGCTGCCTCGGAAAAGCAGCCAGCATAATGAAGGACCTCACCCACCCCGGACATTCTCTCTTCCACCTTCTTCCGTCGGGAAAAAGATACAAAATTCTGAGGTCACGTACCAACCCACTCAAGAACAGCTTCTTCCCTGCTGCTGTCAGACTTTTGAATGGACCTACCCTGCATTAAATTGATCTTTCTCTCCACCCTAGCTATGACTGTAACACTACATTCTGCACTCTCTCGCTTCCTTCTCGATGAACAGTATGCTTTGTCTGTATAGCGCACAAGAAACAAGACTTTTCACTGTATACTAATATGATAATAATAAATCAAATCAAAATAATTAATCAAGTCAAAGTATTTACCCTGCTAATCCCCCTAAGACTATGGGGAAAGTTAGCATGGCCAATCCACCGAACCCGCACATCTTTGGGCTGTGAGAAGGAAGAGCGGCACTCGGAGGAAACCCATGCAGATAGTGACCCGAGGCTGGATATGAACTTGTGTTCCTGGTGCTGTGATACAGCAGTGCTAACCACTGGTGCCACCGTGCTGCCCGCTCCTGTTTGGGAGCTTCACCAGGTTGACACCTCATTTCTAAGGGATGCCAGGTTGACCCCGTGGCTTGATGGTAATGGTTGAGTGGGGAATGAATCATTCTCTGTTACCTGCAGTGTCCTGGACATTAAGAGAAACTGACACTCAGACACATAAAACAACAACCTGCATTGATATAGCACCTTGAACAGAAACGTCCTCAGATGCTTCACAGGAGCCTGGAGTGAAAAATTAGAAGCCGAGTCACAGGCGAGTTTAGGGACAAAAGAATTGCCCCAAAGATCTGGTCAAAAAGGGGTTGTTTTTAGGAAGTGTATGAATGGTGGAAAGGAAGGTATGAAGACAGAGAGTTTTGGGAAGGAATTCCAGAGTTGGAGCCACACAGTGAACTGCAGACCCCAATGGTGAAAGGATTAAAATGGGGGATGGTCAGGGAGCCAGGATTAAAGGAAAACAGATATCAGAGGATGGTGGGACGGGGGGATATAGGGAGGGCTCATTTACAGAAGACAGGACCAAACTTTAACCACATCTCGTGTGAAGAAGTGCTTCCTAATTTAGAATTGAAAGAAGTTTAGAAGTTTATGTATTAGTGTCACAAGTCGGCTTACATTAACACGGTAATGAAGTTACTGTGAAAATCCCTTAGTCACCACACTCTGGCGCCTGTTCGGGTAACACTGAGGGAGAATTTAGCATGGCCAATGCACCCTAAACAGCACATCTTTCAGACTGAGGGAGGAAACCGGAGCATCCGGAGGAAACCCACGCAGACACAGGGAGAACATGCGGACTCCGCACAGACAGGAATAAATGAATCTTTTTCTAACTAGCAGGCAGTGACGAGTGGGGTCCCGCAGGGGTCAGTTCTTGGGTCCCAGCTATTCACAAAACACATCAGTGATTTGGATGAGGGAACCAAACGTAATATTCTCAAGTTTGCTGATTAGGCGAAACTTGGTGGGAATGTGAGTGATGAGGAGGATGTGAAGAGGCTTCGGGGTGATTTAGACAAGTTGAGTGAGTGGGGAAATACATGGCAGATGCAGAATAATGTGGATAAATGTGACGTTATCCACTTTGGACGGAGGAAGAGAATGGCAGAGTATTAGTTGAATGGTGATAGATTGGGAAATGTTGTACAAAGGGACCTGGGTATCTGAGAACACCAGTCACTGAAAGCAAGCATGCAGCTACAGTAAGCAGTTAGGACGACCAATGGGATGTTGTCCTTCATTGCAAGAGGATTGGAGTAGAAGAGCAAGGATGTCTTACTGCAGCTGGACAGAGCCTCGGTGAGACCACACCTGGAGTCTTGTGTACAGTGTTCCTCTCCTTATCTGAGGAAGGATGTACTTGCCACAGAGGGAGAGCAGTGAATGTTCACCAGACTGATTCCTGGGATGGCAGCATTGATGTCTGAGGGGAGATTGGGTCGGCTGGGCCTGTATTCACTGGAATGGAGAAGAGTGAGCGGGGATCTAATTGAAAGTTATAAAATTCTGACAGTGCTGGACAGGCTGGATACAGGGATATTGTTTCCTCCGGCTGGGGGTGTCTGGAACAAGGGGTCACAGTCTCAGGATACGGGGGAGGCCATTTGGGACTGAGATGAGGGAAAACCTCTTCACTCAGAGGGTGGTGAACCTGTGGAATTCTCTCCCACAGAAAGCTGTGGAGACCAAGTCACTGAATATATTTAAGAAGGAAATAGATAGATTTCTAGACTCTAAAGGTGTCGAGGTGTATGGGGAGAGCGCTGGGGTATGGCATTGAGACAGAGGATCGGCCATGATAGTGTTGAATGGTGGGTCAGGCTCGAAGGGCTGAATGGCCTCCTCCTCCTCCTATTTTCTATGTTGATGTGAACACCCCAAGTCTCTTTGGGCCTCCACTCTTTCAAGCCTTTCCCCATTCATAAAGCAATCTGTTCTATCCTTTTTAAAGTGGGTGACCACACAATTGTCTCCAATGAAATCCATCTTTCACTCTTTGAACCATTCAGTTAAGACATTTCACATTAGGGCAGCACGGTGGCACAGTGGTTCGTACTGCTGCCTCACAGCGCCAGGGACCCGGGTACAATTCCAGCCTCAGCTCGCTGTCAGTGTAGAGTTCTCCCAGTGTCTGCGTGGGTTTCCTCCGGGTGCTCCAGTTTCCTCCCACAGTCCAACGATGTGCGGGTCAGGTCGATTGGCCATGATAAATTGACCCTGGTGTCAGGGGATTAACAGGGTAAATATATGGGGTTACGGGAATTGGGCCTGGGTGGGATTGTGGTCGATGCAGACTCGATGGGCCGAATGGTCTGCCCTTCAGGGATTCTATGATTCTAGGATCTCAAATCATTGATAAATACGATGAAACTGAGACAGACACGGGGGCTTTGCAGCAGCAGGCAGAATGGGAATCATTGCATCCTGCACCGAGTTTTATTACACAACCAATTTCAGAAAATTCACAACTCTAATTCACAACAGCAAAGTGTGGGATTGCAAACTTGGAATTATTAGCCCAGGACTAAAGTTTAAAAGCTAAACACTGACATTCGGAAAAAGGAGATGGCCTCACATCTTCAATTCTGTGATTGTCCCCCATCTCCTGCTCTGAATATTACAATATCTCTGCCCCCTTCATGCGTCTGCAGACTTTGAAAGTTACTCAGACATCGGTGAAACTAATCTTTATCTCGGGGCATTTCCTGTGAAATATGCACCTTCTGCAACGAGACACAATCGAATTGACGCTTTCTGATACAATCTGAATCTCATTTCAAACAACCTCCCAACCCCACTGTGCAGGAATGTCTCCTTTTGTCACATTCCCCAACACAATTGTTGACACTTTATCAGGCGGGAAAAGTAGATTCAACTGACAGATTCTGAGCACCAGGTTGAATCTTTAAGATGTAAAAATGAACTGAAATCCCAGGTCTCTCTGTTCCTGCATCCATTTTAACATTGACCCATTGATTTTAAATTGCTTCTCCTGTATAAAAATATCATCTATCAACCTCAGATTTAAACATTAATAAGCGACTGAGCATCAACTTCGAATTATAGAAGGTAGTTCCAAACTAATATCACAGCTGGTGTGGCAAAGTGTTTCTGAATTCCACTCCTGCAAGTCTAAAATCCTCAACATTGTTTGAAATCCAATGTCCCCACGTCCTGGACTCCCCAACCAGCAGGAAAAGTTGTTCTTTATCAGTCCTCTCCATTCCCCTTATTATCTTAAAGTGTTTGATCCAATCATCCCGTAGCCTAAATTCCAGCATTACAGAGTAACACTTCAACTACACTTTTCAACAAACAATCCCAAACCAAATACAGAACAGGGTTCATCGAATCCTGTAGTGCAGGAGGCCATTCGGCCCATCGAGTCTGCACTGAGCATAATCCCACCCAGGCCCCATCCCTATAATCCCATACATTTACCTCAGCAAATCCTCCTGACACTAAGGGACAATTTAGCTTGGCCAATCCACCTAACCTGTACACCTGACAGAAGTCTGCCAGATTATGAGGGGCATGAAGAGAGTGGATAGTCAGAAGATTTTTCCCAGGGTGGAAGAGTTATTACTCGGGGGCAGAGGTTTAAGGTGCGAGGGGCAAGGTTAAAAGGAGATGTGGGAGGAAAGTTTTTTTACACAGAGTGTGGTGGGTGCCTGGAACTCGTTGCCGGGGGAGGGAGTGGAAACGGATACGATAGTGAGTTTTCAAGGGCGTCTTGACAAAGACATGAATAAGATGGGAATGGAGGGATATGGTCCCCGGAAGGGTAGGGGGTTTTAGTTCAGTCAGGCAGCATGGTCGGTGCAGGCTTGGAGAGCGGAAAGACCTGTTCCCGTGCTGTAATTATCTTTGTTCTATCTTTGGAGTGTGGGATGAAACCGGAGCACCCGGAGGAAACCCACACAAACACGGGAAGGACGTTCAAACTCCAGTCAGAAAGTGACCCATGCTGGGAATCGAAGGCGGGTCCCTGGCACTGTGAGGAAGCAGTGCTAACCCCTGCATCACTGTGCCACCCCCATATTGAAAACTTGGGTTCACATTCAAGACAGCCGCAAATTCACTTTGAGAAAAGTTCCCTTTGCTGTGTCAAAGGAATTTTTAATTGAGGATTTTTATTTCTGGGAAAACTGAACTCACATTGAACAGCATCCCAGTGTGGGATTGAAACTCTCGTTTCTTTCAGTCATGGGGAGAGAGATGGAGCGAGAGGGAGAGATACAGATACAGAGGCAGAGAGACACAGAAACAGGATGGGATTGTGCTGTACATGTTTCAGAGCTGACACTGAGACACACACGAGATGTACAATCGCAGACCAGAGTGAATCATTCTCTGTTACCTGCAGTGTCCTGGACATGGACAGAAGCTGACACTCAGGCACACACAACAACAACTTGCATTTATATAGCACCTTGGACAGTATTATCCCAAGATGCTTCACAGGAGCCTTAATGTGAGAAATTTGACCCCGAGTCACAGGAGAGTTTCGGGTCACATGTCCCAAAGGTTTGGCCAGATGGTTTTTATGGACTATTTTAATTGGAGGAAAAGGAGGTATTAAAATGGAAAAAACCAATCTGCTTCACAAATGTTCTTTATGGAAGGAAATCTGCCGTACTTACCTGGTCGGGCCTACATGTGACTCCAGCCTCACAGCAATGTCATTGACTCTTAGATGCTGTTTGAAATGGCCTAGCAAGCCACTCAGTTCATGAGCAATTAGGGACGAGGAGTAAACGCTGGCAGAACCAGCCAGGCCCACATCACATGGATGTATTTGAGTAAAACGTTCAGGGAAGGAATTCCAGAGTTGGAGCCCACGCAGATGAAGACACAGCTCCCAATGGGGAAACGATTCAAATTGTGGATGGTCACGGAGCCAGAATGAAAGGAAAACAGATATGGGAGGATGGTGGGACTGGAGGAGGTGGATAACCAGCAAGAAACATTTCTCTATCTCTGTGCTATCAGTTTCCATTATTCTCCTGACAACTTGGATCAAATTGTCCCTGACACTCCAAAATTCCCGGGAATACAGCCCTCGTTTGTGTCTCCATAGCTGCGTATCTGTCACATTTAAAATACTAACGTTACTTTGGTGAAGAGACAACTCTGTCAGAAATATCTCAGTGCTGCGTTCACACAAAATGGCCACTGGGAAGAAACGCCAAATGGCTGCCTGATATTTGTGGATATTTTTCACAGATATCCCAGAAAGGGAGAGATGGACAGAAGACACAGACACAGAGAGTGAGAAAAAGAAAGAGACACAGATTGATGGAGGTATAAAAGCTTTCCCTTTACCTGCACACAATTTAACTTGTTCCCAGTTGGTTTATGGATTCTCTCCTCAACTTATTGTCCAAAGTGCATCACTTCACATTTCTCAGTGTTGAAGTTAACTGTCTGTCCGTTTCATTTCAATCTCCTCTGCACCCGCTCCCGAACACAAATAATTGTCTGGTAGAAAGTGAGAAGGAGCCTCGACAGAGAGGTTGGGAAGGATTGAATGGAGAGAGGCAGAAACCCTCAACACATTTCAAAACTACACTGATTCCCACTTGAAGGAATAACTTCTCCACCCCAACACTATCCCATCATTCTCGATAAGCCCATGCTGCCCGTGTTCTGTGATAAATTACACGCAAGTGAAAAGATTATTTTAAATAGTGGGGTTACATTTGCCACCCCCCAATCTGTAGGAACTGCTCCAGAGTCTACAGAATTTTGGAAGATGACCAGCAATGCATCCAATATTTCCAGCGCCGCTTCCTTTAATACTCTGGGATGTAGATTATCAGGCCCTGGGGATTTGTCAGCCTTTAACCCCATTCATTCCCCCAGCACCATTTTCTTACTAATACTGATTTCCTTCAATTCAATTCCACACTCTCACTAAAGGATTGGTTCCCTAACATTTCTGCCAGGTTATCTGTGCCTCTTTTGTGAAGACAGAACCAAAGTATATGTTCAATTCTGCTGCCATTTCTTTGCTCCCCATTATAATTTCCCCGGAGAGATGGAGAGAGGCAGAGTCACTGAGAGATAGGGGTGAGATAGTAATGCAGAGAGTAACAGTGAGATATTCAGGTTGGCAAACAGCTAATAGTGGGGTACAACAAGGATCACTCCAAAGCCACAGATATTGCCTCATGTTGCCGCTGTCGCCATTTACCTTAAATCAGCATCCTCTGCTTTCCAAGCTTTCCCCCAATGTGCCGATTATCTCAAAGCCGATCCTCTCAGTCCCGGGACATCACTGCAGAAGTTCCTCAGGGTGAGTGTCCGAGGCCCCAACCATCTTCAGCTGCTCCATCACTGACCTTCCCTGCATAGGTGAGATGTTCGCTGATGATCGCAGCATTCACAACTCCTCAGATTGTGAAATAGTCAATGCCGGAATACTGAGCAGGACAGGCAGCATCTGTGTAAAGAGAAGCAGATTCTGGGACTGGGGGACTGAGAGACAGGAAGATAGTGAAACATACACAAACTCACTGACAACAAACGCAGTGATGCACAGACATACACACACACACACACACACACACAGATACACGCACAGTCTCACACACACACACACGTAGATACACGCACAGTCTCACACACACACACACATAGATACACGCACAGTCTCACACACAAACACAGATAGAGAACAGTCCCACAGTTTCACTCACAAGATCCTAATCTCCCTGGCATTAAGGGGCAATTTATCACGGCCAATCAACCTAATGCGCGCATTTTGGAGTGTGGGAGGAAACCGGAGCACCAGTAGGAAACCCACGCAGACACGGGGAGAATGTGCAAACTCCACACAGACAGTGACCTGAGACCAAAATTGAACCCAGGTCCGTGGCACTGTGAGGCAGCAGAGCTAACCACTGTGACACCCATGTTGGCCTTCATTGCAAGAGGATTGGAGTAGAAGAGCAAGGATGTCTTACTGCAGCTGGACAGAGCCTCGGTGAGACCACACCTGGAGTCTTGTGTACAGTGTTCCTCTCCTTATCTGAGGAAGGATGCACTTGCCACAGAGGGAGAGCAGTGAATGTTCACCAGACTGATTCCTGGGATGGCAGCATTGATGTCTGAGGGGAGATTGGGTCGGCTGGGCCTGTATTCACTGGAATGTAGAAGAGTGAGAGAGGATCTAATTGAAAGGTATAAAATTCTGACAGTGCTGGACAGGCTGGATACAGGGATATTGTTTCCTCCGGCTGGGGGTGTCTGGAACAAGGGGTCACAGTCTCAGGATACGGGGGGAGGCCATTTGGGACTGAGATGAGGGGAAACCTCTTCACTCAGAGGGTGGTGAGCCTGTGGAATTCTCTCCCACAGAAAGCTGTGGAGACCAAGTCACTGAATATATTTAAGAAGGAAAGAGATAGAGTTCCAGACTCTAAAGGTGTCGAGGTGTATGGGGAGAGCGCTGGGGTATGGCATTGAGACAGAGGATCGGCCATGATAGCGTTGAATGGTGGGTCAGGCTCGAAGGGCTGAATGGCCTCCTCCTCCTCCTATTTTCTACGTTGATGTGACCGCCCCAAGTCTCTTTGGGCCTCCACTCTTTCCAGCCTTTCCCCATTCATAAAGCAATCTGTTCTATCCTTTTTAAAGTGGGTGACCACACAATTGTCTCCAATGAAATCCATCTTTCTCTCTTTGATCCATTCAGTTAAGACATTTTACTTTCGGGCGGCATGGTGGCAAAGTGGTTCGTACTGCTGCCTCACAGCGCCAGGGACCCGGGTTCAATTCCAGCCTTGGGTGACTGTGTGGAGTTTGCACATTCTCCCCGTGTCTGCGTGGGTTTCCTCCGGGTGCTCTGGTTACCTTCCACACTCGCAAGATATATAGGTTAGATGGATTAGCAATGGGGTTATGGGGATAGGGCTGGGGTGAGGGCCTGGGTAAGATACTCTGTCATCAAGTCTGTGCAGACTCAATGAGCTGAATGGCCTCTTATGCAGCGGAATACCTCTTTGCCATTTGAAGCTTCTCGCTGTAAGACTTAAAATGCTGCCTATTTCTGTGAAATGTAGCAAACTTTCAGTCTCATCACCGGGCGACATGATGGCACAGTGGTTAGCACTGCTCCCCCACAGCACCAAGGACCCACGTTCAATTCCGGCCTCGGGTGACTGTCTGTGTGGAGTTTGTACATTCTCCCCGTGTCTCCAAAGATGTGCGGGTGGAGTTAATTGGCCGTGCTCAATTGCCCCTTAGTGTTAGGGAGATTCAGGCCCGGGTGGTATTGTTGTCGGGGGCAGGCTTGATGGACCAAAGGACCTCCTTCTGCACTTTAGGGATTCTATGATGAACGGCATGGTGGCACAGTGGTTAGCACAGCACCAAGAACCCAGGTTCAATTCCAGCCTCAGCTCGCTGTCAGTGTAGAGTTCTCCCAGTGTCTGCGTGGGGTTTCCTCCGGGTGCTCCAGTTTCCTCCCACAGTCCAAACATGTGCGGGTTAGGTGGATTGGCCATGATAAATTGACCTTAGTGTCAGGGGATGAACAGGGTAAATATATGGGGTTACGGGAATCGGGCCTGGGTGGGATTGTGGTCGATGCAGACTCGATGGGCCGAATGGTCTGCCCTTTAGGGATTCTATGATTCTAGGATCTCAAATTATTGATAAATACGATGAAACTGAGACAGACACGGGGACTTTGCAGCAGCAGGCAGAATGGGAATCATTGCATCCTGCACGGAGATTTATGACACAACCAATTTCAGAAAATTCACAACTCTAATTCACAACAGCAAAGTGTGGGATTGCAAACTTGGAATTATTAGCACAGGAATAAAGTTTAAAAGCTAAACACTGACATTCGGAAACAGGAGATGGCCTCACATCTTCAATTCTGTGATTGTCCCCCATCTCCTGCTCTGAATATTACAATATCTCTGCCCCCTTCATGCGTCTGCAGACTTTGAAAGTTACTCAGACATCGGTGAAACTAGTCTTTATCTCGGGGCATTTCCTGTGAAATATGCACCTTCTGCAACGAGACACAATCTAATTGACGCTTTCTGATACAATCTGAATCTCCTTTCAAACAACCTCCCAACCCCACTGATACAATCTGAATCTCCTTTCAAACAACCTCCCAACCCCACTCCCCAACCAGCAGGAAAAGTTGTTCTTTATCAGTCCTCTCCATTCCCCTTATTATCTTGAAGTGTTTGATCCAATCATCCCGTAGCCTAAATTCCAGCATTACAGAGTAACACTTCAACTACACTTTTCAACAAACAATCCCAAACCAAATACAGTGCAGGAGGCCATTCGGCCCATCGAGTCTGCACTGACCACAATCCCACCCAGGCCCCATCCCTATAATCCCATACATTTACCTCAGCTAATCCTTCTGACACTAAGGGACAATTTAGCTTGGCCAATCCAGCTAACCTGTACACCTGATAGAAGTCTGCCAGATTATGAGGGGCATGAAGAGAGTGGATAGTCAGAAGCTTTTTCCCAGGGTGGAAGAGTTATTACTCGGGGGCAGAGGTTTAAGGTGCGAGGGGCAAGGTTTAAAGGAGATGTGGGAGGAAAGTTTTTTTACACAGAGTGTGGTGGGTGCCTGGAACTCGTTGCCGGGGGAGGGAGTGGAAACGGATACGATAGTGAGTTTTCAAGGGCGTCTTGACAAAGACATGAATAAGATGGGAATGGAGGGATATGGTCCCCGGAAGGGTAGGGGGTTTTAGTTCAGTCAGGCAGCATGTTCGGTGCAGGGTTGGAGAGCCGAAAGACCTGTTCCCGTGCTGTAATTTTCGTGGGGTTACATTTGCCACCCCCCAATCTGTAGGAACTGCTCCAGAGTCTATAGAATTTTGGAAGATGACCAGCAATGCATCCAATATTTCCAGCGCCGCTTCCTTTAATACTCTGGGATGGAGATTATCAGGCCCTGGGGATTTGTCAGCCTTTAACCCCATTCATTCCCCCAGCACCATTTTCTTACTAATACTGATTTCCTTCAATTCAATTCCACACTCTCACTAAAGGATTGGTTCCCTAACATTTCTGCCAGGTTATCTGTGCCTCTTTTGTGAAGACAGAACCAAAGTATATGTTCAATTCTGCTGCCATTTTTTTGCTCCCCATTATAATTTCCCCGGAGAGATGGAGAGAGGCAGAGTCACTGAGAGATAGGGATGAGATAGTAATGCAGAGAGTAACAGTGAGATATTCAGGAGGGCAAGCAGCTAATAGTGGGGTACAACAAGGATCACTCCAAAGCCACAGATATTGCCTCATGTTGCCGCTGTCGCCATTTACCTTAAGTCAGCATCCTCTGCTTTCCAAGCGTTCCCCCAATGTGCCGATCATCTCAAAGCCGATCCTCTCAGTCCCGGGACATCACTGCAGGAGTTCCTCAGGGTGAGTGTCCGAGGCCCCAACCATCTTCAGCTGCTCCATCACTGACCTTCCCTCCATAGGTGAGATGTTCGCTGATGATCGCAGCATTCACAACTCCTCAGGTTGTGAAATAGTCAATGCCGGAATACTGAGCAGGACAGGCAGCATCTGTGTAAAGAGAAGCAGATTCTGGGACTGGGGGACTGAGAGACAGGAAGATAGTGAAACACACACAAACGCAGTGATGCACACACATAGATACACGCACAGCCTCACACACACACACAGATAGAGAACAGTCCCACAGTCTCACTCACAAGATCCGAATCTCCCTGGCATTAAGGGGCAATTTATCACGGCCAATCAACCTAACGCACGCATCTTTGGAGTGTGGGAGGAAACCGTAGCACCCGGAGGAAACCCACGCAGACACGGGGAGAACGTGCAAACTCCACACAGACAGTGACCTGAGACCAAAATTGAACCCGGGTCCGTTGCACTGTGAGGCAGCAGAGCTAACCACTGTGACACCCATGTTGGCCTTCATTGCAAGAGGATTGGAGTAGAAGAGCAAGGATGTCGTACTGCAGCTGGACAGAGCCTCGGTGAGACCACACCTGGAGTCTTGTGTACAGTGTATGTGTGTGAGAGAGTGCGTAAGAGATAGGTACAGCACGGGGTTAGATACAGATACAGCTCCCTCTATCCGGTCCCGAATCAAACAGTCCGAGGACAGGGACAGCACGGGGTTAGATACAGAGTAAAGCTCCCACTACACTGTCCCCCATCAAACACTCCCAGGACAGATACACACAGGGTTAGATGCAGAGTAAAACTCCCTCTGCACTGACCCCATCAAACACTCCCAGGACAGGTACAGCACGGGGTTAGGTACAGAGTAAAGCTCCCTCGACACTGTCCCCATCAAACATACCCTGGACAGGTACAGCACGGGGTTAGATACAGAGTAAAGCTCCCTCTACACTGTCCCCATCAAACACTCCCAGGACAGGTACAGCACGGGATTAGATACAGAGTAAAGCTCCCTCTACACTGTCACTATCAAACACTCCCAGGACAGGTGCAGCACGGGGTTAGATACAGAGTAAAGCTCCCTCTACACTGTCCACATCAAACACTCCCAGGACAGATGCAGCACGGGGTTAGATATAGAGTAAAGCTCCCTCTACACTGTCCCCATCAAACACTCCCAGGACAGGTACAGCACGGGGTTAGATACAGAGTAAAGCTCCCTCTACACTGTCCCCATCAAACACTCTCAGGACAGGTACAGCACGGGGTTAGATACAGAGTAAAGCTCCCTCTGCACTGTCCCCATCAAACACTCCCAGGACAGGTACAGCACAGGGTTAGATGCAGAGTAAACCTCCCTCTGCACTGTCCCCATCAAACACTCCCAGGACAGGTACAGCACGGGGTTAGATACAGAGTAAAGCTCCCCCTACACTGTCCCCATCAAACACTCCCAGGACTGGTACAGCACGGGGTTAGATACAGAGTAAAGCTAACTCTGCACTGTCCCCATCAAACATTCCCAGGACAGGTACAGCACGGGGTTAGATACAGAGCAAAGCTCCCTCTACACTGTCCCCCATCAAACACTCCCAGGACAGGTACAGCACGGGGTTAGATACAGAGTAAAGCTCCCTCTACACTGTCCCCATCAAACACTCCCAGGACAGGTACAGCACGGGGTTAGATACAGAGTAAAGCTCCCTCGACACTGTCCCCATCAAACACTCCCAGGACAGGTACAGCATGGGGTTAGATACAGAGTAAAGCTCCCTCGACACTGTCCCCATCAAACACTCCCTCCACAGGTACAGCACGGGGTTAGATACAAAGTAATGTTCCATCTACACTGTCCCCATCAATCACTCCCAGGACAAGGACAGCATGGGCTAGGTACAGGGTAATGTTCCCTCTACACTGTCCGCACCACACACTCCCAGGACAGGTACAGCACGGGGTTAGATGCAAAGTAAAGTTCCCTCTCCACTGTCCCCATCAAACACTCCCAGGACAGGTACAGCACAGGGTTAAATACAGAGTAAAGTTCCCTCTACACTGTCCCCATCAAACACTCTCAGGACAGGTACAGCACAGGGTGAGACACAGAGTAATGCCCCCTCTGCACTGTCCGCATCACACACTCCCAGGACAGGTACAGCATGGGGTTAGATGCAAAGTAAAGTTCCCTCTCCACTGTCCCCATCAAACACTCCCAGGACAGGTACAGCACAGGGTTAAATACAGAGTAAAGTTCCCTCTACACTGTCCCCATCAAATACTCTCAGGGCAGGTACAGCACAGGGTGAGATACAGAGTAATGCTCCCTCTGCACTGTCCGCATCACACACTCCCAGGACAGGTACAGTACGGGGTTAGATACAGAGTAAAGTTCCCTCTACACTGTCCCCATCAAACAATCTCAGGACAGGTACAGCACAGGGTGAGATACAGAGTAAAGCTCCCTCTACACTGTCCCCATCAAACACTCCCAGGACAGGTACAGCACAGGGTTAGGTACAGAGTAAAGCTCCCTCTGCACTGTCCCCATCAAACACTCCCAGGACAGGTGCAGCACGGGGTTAGATACAGAGTAAAGCTCCCTCTGCACTGTCCCCATCAAACACTCCCAGGACAGGTGCAGCACGGGGTTAGATACAGAGTAAAGCTCCCTCTGCACTGTCCCCATCAAACACTCCCTCCACAGGTACAGCACGGGGTTAGATACAAAGTAAAGTTCCATCTACACTGTCCCCATCAAACACTCCCAGGACACGGACAGCATGGGCGAGGTACAGGGTAAAGTTCCCTCTACACTCTCCGCATCACACACTCCCAGGACAGGTACAGCACGGGGTTAGATGCAAAGTAAAGTTCCCTCTCCACTGTCCCCATCAAACACTCCCAGGACAGGTACAGCACGGGGTTAGATACAGAGTAAAGCTCCCTCTACACTGTCCCCATCAAACACTCCCAGGACAGGTACAGCACGGGGTTAGATACAGAGTAAAGCTCCCTCTACACTGTCCACATCAAACACTCCCTGGACAGGTACAGCACAGGGTGAGATACAGAGTAATGCTCCCTCTGCACTGTCCGCATCAAACACTCCCAGGACAGGTACAGCACAGGGTGAGATACAGAATAAAGCTCCCACTGCACTGTCCGCATCACACACTCCCTGGACAGGTACAGTACGGGGTTAGATGCAAAATAAAGTTCCCTCTACACTGTCCCCACCAAACACTCCCAGGACAGGTACAGCACAGGGTGAGATACAGAGTAAACCTCCCTCTGCACTGTCCCCATCAAATACTCCCAGTACAGGTACAGCACGCGGTTAGATACAGAGCAAAGCTCCCTCGACACTGTCCCCATCAAACACTCCCAGGACAGGTACAGCATGGGGTTAGATACAGAGCAAAGCTCCCTCTACACTGTCCCCATCAAACACTCGCAGGACAGGTACAGCACGGGGTTAGATACAGAGTAAAGCTCCCTCGACACTGTCCCCATCAAACACTCCCAGGACAAGTACAGCACGGGGTTAGATACAGAGTAAAGTTCCATCTACACTGTCCCCATCAAACACTCCCAGGACAAGGACAGCATGGGCTCGGTACAGGGTAAAGTTCCCTCTACACTGTCCGCATCACACACTCCCAGGACAGGTACAGCACGGGGTTAGATGCAAAGTAAAGTTCCCTCTACACTGTCCCCATCAAACACTCCCAGGACAGGTACAGCACAGGGTTCGATACAGAGTAAAGCTCCCTCTACACTGTCCCCATCAAACACTCCCAGGACAGGTACAGCACGGGGTTAGATACAGAGTAAAGTTCCCTCTGCACTGTCCCCTTCAAACACTCCCAGGACAGGTACAGCACAGGGTTAGATACAGAGTAAAGCTCCCTCTGCACTGTCCCCATCAAACACTCCCAAGACAGGTACAGCACGGGGTTAGATACAGAGTAAAGCTCCCTCTACACTGTCCCCATCAAACACTCCCAGGACAGGTACAGCACAGGGTTAGATACCGAGTAAAGCTCCCTCTGCACTGTCCCCATCAAACACTCCCAAGACAGGTACAGCACGGGGTTAGATACAGAGTAAAGCTCCCTCTACACTGTCCCCATCAAACACTCCCAGGACAGGTACAGCACGGGGTCAGATACAGAGTTAAGCTCCCGCTACACTGTTCCCATCAAACACTCCCTCCACAGGTACAGCACGGGGTTAGATACAGAGTAAAGTTCCATCTACACTGTCCCCATCAATCACTCCCAGGACACGGACAGCATGGGCGAGGTACAGGGTAAAGTTCCCTCTACACTGTCCGCATCACACACTCCCAGGACAGGTACTGCACGGGTTTAGATGCAAAGTAAAGTTCCCTCTACACTGTCCACATCAAACACTCCCTGGACAGGTACAGCACAGGGTGAGATACAGAGTAATGCTCCCTCTGCACTGTCCGCATCAAACACTCCCAGGACAGGTACAGCACAGGGTGAGATACAGAATAAAGCTCCCACTGCACTGTCCGCATCACACACTCCCTGGACAGGTACAGTACGGGGTTAGATGCAAAATAAAGTTCCCTCTACACTGTCCCCACCAAACACTCCCAGGACAGGTACAGCACAGGGTGAGATACAGAGTAAAGCTCCCTCTACACTGTCCCCATCAAACACTCCCAGGACAGGTACAGCACAGGGTTAGGTACAGAGTAAAGCTCCCTCTGCACTGTCCCCATCAAACACTCCCAGGACAGGTGCAGCACGGGGTTAGATACAGAGTAAAGCTCCCTCTGCACTGTCCCCATCAAACACTCCCAGGACAGGTGCAGCACGGGGTTAGATACAGAGTAAAGCTCCCTCTGCACTGTCCCCATCAAACACTCCCTCCACAGGTACAGCACGGGGTTAGATACAAAGTAAAGTTCCATCTACACTGTCCCCATCAAACACTCCCAGGACACGGACAGCATGGGCGAGGTACAGGGTAAAGTTCCCTCTACACTCTCCGCATCACACACTCCCAGGACAGGTACAGCACGGGGTTAGATGCAAAGTAAAGTTCCCTCTCCACTGTCCCCATCAAACACTCCCAGGACAGGTACAGCACGGGGTTAGATACAGAGTAAAGCTCCCTCTACACTGTCCCCATCAAACACTCCCAGGACAGGTACAGCACGGGGTTAGATACAGAGTAAAGCTCCCTCTACACTGTCCACATCAAACACTCCCTGGACAGGTACAGCACAGGGTGAGATACAGAGTAATGCTCCCTCTGCACTGTCCGCATCAAACACTCCCAGGACAGGTACAGCACAGGGTGAGATACAGAATAAAGCTCCCACTGCACTGTCCGCATCACACACTCCCTGGACAGGTACAGTACGGGGTTAGATGCAAAATAAAGTTCCCTCTACACTGTCCCCACCAAACACTCCCAGGACAGGTACAGCACAGGGTGAGATACAGAGTAAACCTCCCTCTGCACTGTCCCCATCAAATACTCCCAGTACAGGTACAGCACGCGGTTAGATACAGAGCAAAGCTCCCTCGACACTGTCCCCATCAAACACTCCCAGGACAGGTACAGCATGGGGTTAGATACAGAGCAAAGCTCCCTCTACACTGTCCCCATCAAACACTCGCAGGACAGGTACAGCACGGGGTTAGATACAGAGTAAAGCTCCCTCGACACTGTCCCCATCAAACACTCCCAGGACAAGTACAGCACGGGGTTAGATACAGAGTAAAGTTCCATCTACACTGTCCCCATCAAACACTCCCAGGACAAGGACAGCATGGGCTCGGTACAGGGTAAAGTTCCCTCTACACTGTCCGCATCACACACTCCCAGGACAGGTACAGCACGGGGTTAGATGCAAAGTAAAGTTCCCTCTACACTGTCCCCATCAAACACTCCCAGGACAGGTACAGCACAGGGTTCGATACAGAGTAAAGCTCCCTCTACACTGTCCCCATCAAACACTCCCAGGACAGGTACAGCACGGGGTTAGATACAGAGTAAAGTTCCCTCTGCACTGTCCCCTTCAAACACTCCCAGGACAGGTACAGCACAGGGTTAGATACAGAGTAAAGCTCCCTCTGCACTGTCCCCATCAAACACTCCCAAGACAGGTACAGCACGGGGTTAGATACAGAGTAAAGCTCCCTCTACACTGTCCCCATCAAACACTCCCAGGACAGGTACAGCACAGGGTTAGATACCGAGTAAAGCTCCCTCTGCACTGTCCCCATCAAACACTCCCAAGACAGGTACAGCACGGGGTTAGATACAGAGTAAAGCTCCCTCTACACTGTCCCCATCAAACACTCCCAGGACAGGTACAGCACGGGGTCAGATACAGAGTTAAGCTCCCGCTACACTGTTCCCATCAAACACTCCCTCCACAGGTACAGCACGGGGTTAGATACAGAGTAAAGTTCCATCTACACTGTCCCCATCAATCACTCCCAGGACACGGACAGCATGGGCGAGGTACAGGGTAAAGTTCCCTCTACACTGTCCGCATCACACACTCCCAGGACAGGTACTGCACGGGTTTAGATGCAAAGTAAAGTTCCCTCTACACTGTCCACATCAAACACTCCCTGGACAGGTACAGCACAGGGTGAGATACAGAGTAATGCTCCCTCTGCACTGTCCGCATCAAACACTCCCAGGACAGGTACAGCACAGGGTGAGATACAGAATAAAGCTCCCACTGCACTGTCCGCATCACACACTCCCTGGACAGGTACAGTACGGGGTTAGATGCAAAATAAAGTTCCCTCTACACTGTCCCCACCAAACACTCCCAGGACAGGTACAGCACAGGGTGAGATACAGAGTAAACCTCCCTCTGCACTGTCCCCATCAAATACTCCCAGTACAGGTACAGCACGCGGTTAGATACAGAGCAAAGCTCCCTCGACACTGTCCCCATCAAACACTCCCAGGACAGGTACAGCATGGGGTTAGATACAGAGCAAAGCTCCCTCTACACTGTCCCCATCAAACACTCGCAGGACAGGTACAGCACGGGGTTAGATACAGAGTAAAGCTCCCTCGACACTGTCCCCATCAAACACTCCCAGGACAAGTACAGCACGGGGTTAGATACAGAGTAAAGTTCCATCTACACTGTCCCCATCAAACACTCCCAGGACAAGGACAGCATGGGCTCGGTACAGGGTAAAGTTCCCTCTACACTGTCCGCATCACACACTCCCAGGACAGGTACAGCACGGGGTTAGATGCAAAGTAAAGTTCCCTCTACACTGTCCCCATCAAACACTCCCAGGACAGGTACAGCACAGGGTTCGATACAGAGTAAAGCTCCCTCTACACTGTCCCCATCAAACACTCCCAGGACAGGTACAGCACGGGGTTAGATACAGAGTAAAGTTCCCTCTGCACTGTCCCCTTCAAACACTCCCAGGACAGGTACAGCACAGGGTTAGATACAGAGTAAAGCTCCCTCTGCACTGTCCCCATCAAACACTCCCAAGACAGGTACAGCACGGGGTTAGATACAGAGTAAAGCTCCCTCTACACTGTCCCCATCAAACACTCCCAGGACAGGTACAGCACAGGGTTAGATACCGAGTAAAGCTCCCTCTGCACTGTCCCCATCAAACACTCCCAAGACAGGTACAGCACGGGGTTAGATACAGAGTAAAGCTCCCTCTACACTGTCCCCATCAAACACTCCCAGGACAGGTACAGCACGGGGTCAGATACAGAGTTAAGCTCCCGCTACACTGTTCCCATCAAACACTCCCTCCACAGGTACAGCACGGGGTTAGATACAGAGTAAAGTTCCATCTACACTGTCCCCATCAATCACTCCCAGGACACGGACAGCATGGGCGAGGTACAGGGTAAAGTTCCCTCTACACTGTCCGCATCACACACTCCCAGGACAGGTACTGCACGGGTTTAGATGCAAAGTAAAGTTCCCTCTACACTGTCCCCATCAAACACTCCCAGGACAGGTACAGCACAGGGTTCGATACAGAGTAAAGCTCCCTCTACACTGTCCCCATCAAACACTCCCAGGACAGGTACAGCACGGGGTTAGATACAGAGTAAAGCTCCCTCGACACTGTCCCCATCAAACACACACAGGACAGATAGAGCATGGGGTTAGATACAGAGTAAAGCTCCCTCTACACTGTCCCCATCAAACACTCCCTCCACAGGTACAGCACGAGGTTAGATACAAAGTAATGTTCCATCTACACTGTCCCCATCAATCACTCCCAGGACAAGGACAGCATGGGCTAGGTACAGGGTAAAGTTCCCTCTACACTGTCCGCATCACACACTCCCAGGACAGGTACAGCACGGGGTTAGATGCAAAGTAAAGCTCCCTCTACACTGTCCCCATCAAACACTCTCAGGACAGGTACAGCACAGGGTGAGATACACAGTAATGCTCCCTCTGCACTGTCCGCATCAAACACTCCCAGGACAGGTACAGTACGGGGTTCCTGCAAAGTAAAGCTCCATCTCCACTGCCCCCATCAAACACTCCCAGGACAGGTACAGCACGGGGTTAGATACAGAGTAAAGCTCCCTCGACACTGTCCCCATCAAACACACACAGGACAGATAGAGCATGGGGTTAGATACAGAGTAAAGTTCCCTCTACACTGTCCCCATCAATCACTCCCAGGACAAGGACAGCATGGGCTAGGTACAGGGTAAAGCTCCCTCTCCACTGTCCGCATCACACACTCCCAGGACAGGTACAGCACGGGGTTCGATGCAAAGTAAAGTTCCCTCTACACTGTCCCCATCAAACACTCCCAGGACAGGTACAGCACGGGGTTAGATACAGAGTAAAGTTCCCTCTACACTGTCCCCATCAAACACTCTCAGGACAGGTACACCACAGGGTGAGATACAGAGTAAAGCTCCCTCTACACTGTCCCCCATCAAACACTCCCAGGACAGGTACAGCACGGGGTTAGATACAGAGTAAAGCTCCCTCTGCACTGTCCCCATCAAACACTCCCAGGACAGGTACAGCACAGGGTTAGATACAGAGTAAAGCTCCCTCTACACTGTCCCCCATCAAATACTCCCAGGACAGGTACAGCACGTGGTTAGATACAGAGTAAAGCTCCCTCTGCACTGTCCCCATCAAACACTCCCAGGACAGGTACAGCACGGGGTTAGATACAGAGTAAAGCTCCCTCTGCACTGTCCACATCAAACACTCCCAGGACAGGTACAGCACGGGGTTAGATACAGAGTAAAGCTCCCTCTACACTGTCCCCCATCAAACACTCCCAGGACAGGTACAGCACGGGGTTAGATACAGAGTAAAGCTCCCTCTACACTGTCCCCATCAAACACTCCCAGGACAGGTGCAGCACAGGGTTAGATACAGAGTAAAGCTCCCTCTGCACTGTCCCCATCAAACACTCCCAGGACAGGTACAGCACGGGGTTAGATACAGAGTAAAGCTCCCTCTGCACTGTCCCCATCAAACACTCCCAGGACAGGTACAGCACGGGGTTAGATACAGAGTAAAGCTCCCTCTCCACTGTCCCCATCCAATACACCCAGGACAGATACAGCACGGGGTTAGATACAGAGTAAAGCTCCCTCTACACTGTCCGCATCACACACTCCCAGGACAGGTACAGCACGGGGTCAGATACAGAGTAAAGCTCCCGCTACACTGTCCCCATCAAACACTCCCTCCACAGGTACAGCACGGGGTTAGATACAGACTAAAGTTCCATCTACACTGTCCCCATCAATCACTCCCAGGACACGGACAGCATGGGCGAGGTACAGGGTAAAGTTCCCTCTACACTGTACGCATCACACACTCCCAGGACAGGTACTGCACGGGTTTACATGCAAAGTAAAGTTCCCTCTACACTGTCCCCATCAAACACTCCCAGGACAGGTACAGCACAGGGTTCGATACAGAGTAAAGCTCCCTCTACACTGTCCCCATCAAACACTCCCAGGACAGGTACAGCACGGGGTTAGATACAGAGTAAAGCTCCCTCGACACTGTCCCCATCAAACACACACAGGACAGATAGAGCATGGGGTTAGATACAGAGTAAAGCTCCCTCTACACTGTCCCCATCAAACACTCCCTTCACAGGTACAGCACGGGGTTAGATACAAAGTAATGTCCCATCTACACTGTCCCCATCAATCACTCCCAGGACAAGGACAGCATGGGCTAGGTACAGGGTAAAGTTCCCTCTACACTGTCCGCATCACACACTCCCAGGACAGGTACAGCACGGGGTTAGATGCAAAGTAAAGCTCCCTCTACACTGTCCCCATCAAACACTCTCAGGACAGGTACAGCACAGGGTGAGATACAGAGTAATGCTCCCTCTGCACTGTCCGCATCAAACACTCCCAGGACAGGTACAGTACGGGGCAAGATACAGAGTAAAGCTCCCTCGACACTGTCCCCCATCAAACACTCCCAGGACAGGTACATCACGGGGTTAGATACAGAGTAAAGCTCCCTCTACACTGTCCCCATCAAACACTCCCAGGACAGGTACAGCACGGGGTTAGATGCAAAGTAAAGTTCCATCAACACTGTCCGCATCAAACACTCCCAGGACAGGTACAGCACGGGGCAAGATACAGAGTAAAGCTCCCTCGACACTGTCCCCCATCAAACACTCCCAGGACAGGTACATCACGGGGTTAGATACAGAGTAAAGCTCCCTCTACACTGTCCCCATCAAACACTCCCAGGACAGGTACAGCACGGGGTTAGATGCAAAGTAAAGCTCCCTCTACACTGTCCCCATCAAACACTCCCAGGACAGGTACATCACGGGGTTAGATACAGAGTAAAGCTCCCTCTCCACTGTCCCCCATCAAACACTCCCAGGACAGGTACAGCACAGGGTGAGATACAGATTAAAGCTCCCTCTGCACTGTCCGCATCACACACTCCCTGGACAGGTACAGTACGGGGTTAGATGCAGAGTAAAGCTCCCTCTACACTGTTCCCATCAAACACTCCCAGGACAGGTACCGCACACGGTTAGATACAAAGTAAATCTCCCTCTACACTGCCCCCATCAAACACTCCCAGGACAGGTACAGCACGGGGTTAGATACAGAGTAAAGCTCCCTCGACACTGTCCCCATCAAACACACACAGGACAGATAGAGCATGGGGTTAGATACAGAGTAAAGTTCCCTCTACACTGTCCCCATCAATCACTCCCAGGACAAGGACAGCATGGGCTAGGTACAGGGTAAAGCTCCCTCTACACTGTCCGCATCACACACTCCCAGGACAGGTACAGCACGGGGTTAGATGCAAAGTAAAGTTCCCTCTACACTGTCCCCATCAAACACTCCCAGGACAGGTACAGCACGGGGTTAGATACAGAGTAAAGTTCCCTCTACACTGTCCCCATCAAACACTCTCAGGACAGGTACACCACAGGGTGAGATACAGAGTAAAGCTCCCTCTACACTGTCCCCCATCAAACACTCCCAGGACAGGTACAGCACGGGGTTAGATACAGAGTAAAGCTCCCTCTGCACTGTCCCCATCAAACACTCCCAGGACAGGTACAGCACAGGGTTAGATACAGAGTAAAGCTCCCTCTACACTGTCCCCCATCAAACACTCCCAGGACAGGTACAGCACGGGGTTAGATACAGAGTAAAGCTCCCTCTACACTGTCCCCATCAAACACTCCCAGGACAGGTGCAGCACAGGGTTAGATACAGAGTAAAGCTCCCTCTGCACTGTCCCCATCAAACACTCCCAGGACAGGTACAGCACGGGGTTAGATACAGAGTAAAGCTCCCTCTGCACTGTCCCCATCAAACACTCCCAGGACAGGTACAGCACGGGGTTAGATACAGAGTAAAGCTCCCTCTACACTGTCCCCATCCAACACACCCAGGACAGATACAGCACGGGGTTAGATACAGAGTAAAGCTCCCTCTACACTGTCCGCATCACACACTCCCAGGACAGGTACAGCACGGGGTCAGATACAGAGTTAAGCTCCCGCTACACTGTCCCCATCAAACACTCCCTCCACAGGTACAGCACGGGGTTAGATACAGAGTAAAGTTCCATCTACACTGTCCCCATCAATCACTCCCAGGACACGGACAGCATGGGCGAGGTACAGGGTAAAGTTCCCTCTACACTGTCCGCATCACACACTCCCAGGACAGGTACTGCACGGGTTTAGATGCAAAGTAAAGTTCCCTCTACACTGTCCCCATCAAACACTCCCAGGACAGGTACAGCACAGGGTTCGATACAGAGTAAAGCTCCCTCTACACTGTCCCCATCAAACACTCCCAGGACAGGTACAGCACGGGGTTAGATACAGAGTAAAGCTCCCTCGACACTGTCCCCATCAAACACACACAGGACAGATAGAGCATGGGGTTAGATACAGAGTAAAGCTCCCTCTACACTGTCCCCATCAAACACTCCCTCCACAGGTACAGCACGGGGTTAGATACAAAGTAATGTTCCATCTACACTGTCCCCATCAATCACTCCCAGGACAAGGACAGCATGGGCTAGGTACAGGGTAAAGTTCCCTCTACACTGTCCGCATCACACACTCCCAGGACAGGTACAGCACGGGGTTAGATGCAAAGTAAAGCTCCCTCTACACTGTCCCCATCAAACACTCTCAGGACAGGTACAGCACAGGGTGAGATACAGAGTAATGCTCCCTCTGCACTGTCCGCATCAAACACTCCCAGGACAGGTAAAGTACGGGGCAAGATACAGAGTAAAGCTCCCTCGACACTGTCCCCCATCAAACACTCCCAGGACAGGTACATCAAGGGATTAGATACAGAGTAAAGCTCCCTCTACACTGTCCCCATCAAACACTCCCAGGACAGG
This sequence comes from Mustelus asterias, assembly GCF_964213995.1. NCBI lineage: Eukaryota > Metazoa > Chordata > Chondrichthyes > Carcharhiniformes > Triakidae > Mustelus > Mustelus asterias. The sequence goes on from NW_027590077.1 coordinate 484,389, forward strand.
TACAGCACGGGGTTAGATGCAAAGTAAAGTTCCCTCAACACTGTCCGCATCAAACACTCCCAGGACAGGTACAGCACGGGGCAAGATACAGAGTAAAGCTCCCTCGACACTGTCCCCCATCAAACACTCCCAGGACAGGTACATCACGGGGTTAGATACAGAGTAAAGCTCCCTCTACACTGTCCCCATCAAACACTCCCAGGACAGGTACAGCACGGGGTTAGATGCAAAGTAAAGCTCCCTCTACACTGTCCCCATCAAACACTCCCAGGACAGGTACAGCACGGGGTTAGATACAGAGTAAAGTTCCCTCTACACTGTCCCCATCAAACACTCTCAGGACAGGTACACCACAGGGTGAGATACAGAGTAAAGCTCCCTCTCCACTGTCCCCCATCAAACACTCCCAGGACAGGTACAGCACGGGGTTAGATACAGAGTAAAGCTCCCTCTGCACTGTCCCCATCAAACACTCCCAGGACAGGTACAGCACAGGGTTAGATACAGAGTAAAGCTCCCTCTACACTGTCCCCCATCAAACACTCCCAGGACAGGTACAGCACGTGGTTAGATACAGAGTAAAGCTCCCTCTGCACTGTCCCCATCAAACACTCCCAGGACAGGTACAGCACGGGGTTAGATACAGAGTAAAGCTCCCTCTGCACTGTCCACATCAAACACTCCCAGGACAGGTACAGCACGGGGTTAGATACAGAGTAAAGCTCCCTCTACACTGTCCCCCATCAAACACTCCCAGGACAGGTACAGCACGGGGTTAGATACAGAGTAAAGCTCCCTCTACACTGTCCCCATCAAACACTCCCAGGACAGGTGCAGCACAGGGTTAGATACAGAGTAAAGCTCCCTCTGCACTGTCCCCATCAAACACTCCCAGGACAGGTACAGCACGGGGTTAGATACAGAGTAAAGCTCCCTCTGCACTGTCCCCATCAAACACTCCCAGGACAGGTACAGCACGGGGTTAGATACAGAGTAAAGCTCCCTCTCCACTGTCCCCATCCAACACACCCAGGACAGATACAGCACGGGGTTAGATACAGAGTAAACCTCCCTCTACACTGTCCGCATCACACACTCCCAGGACAGGTACAGCACGGGGTCAGATACAGAGTTAAGCTCCCGCTACACTGTCCCCATCAAACACTCCCTCCACAGGTACAGCACGGGGTTAGATACAGACTAAAGTTCCATCTACACTGTCCCCATCAATCACTCCCAGGACACGGACAGCATGGGCGAGGTACAGGGTAAAGTTCCCTCTACACTGTACGCATCACACACTCCCAGGACAGGTACTGCACGGGTTTACATGCAAAGTAAAGTTCCCTCTACACTGTCCCCATCAAACACTCCCAGGACAGGTACAGCACAGGGTTCGATACAGAGTAAAGCTCCCTCTACACTGTCCCCATCAAACACTCCCAGGACAGGTACAGCACGGGGTTAGATACAGAGTAAAGCTCCCTCGACACTGTCCCCATCAAACACACACAGGACAGATAGAGCATGGGGTTAGATACAGAGTAAAGCTCCCTCTACACTGTCCCCATCAAACACTCCCTCCACAGGTACAGCACGGGGTTAGATACAAAGTAATGTCCCATCTACACTGTCCCCATCAATCACTCCCAGGACAAGGACAGCATGGGCTAGGTACAGGGTAAAGTTCCCTCTACACTGTCCGCATCACACACTCCCAGGACAGGTACAGCACGGGGTTAGATGCAAAGTAAAGCTCCCTCTACACTGTCCCCATCAAACACTCTCAGGACAGGTACAGCACAGGGTGAGATACAGAGTAATGCTCCCTCTGCACTGTCCGCATCAAACACTCCCAGGACAGGTACAGTACGGGGCAAGATACAGAGTAAAGCTCCCTCGACACTGTCCCCCATCAAACACTCCCAGGACAGGTACATCACGGGGTTAGATACAGAGTAAAGCTCCCTCTACACTGTCCCCATCAAACACTCCCAGGACAGGTACAGCACGGGGTTAGATGCAAAGTAAAGTTCCATCAACACTGTCCGCATCAAACACTCCCAGGACAGGTACAGCACGGGGCAAGATACAGAGTAAAGCTCCCTCGACACTGTCCCCCATCAAACACTCCCAGGACAGGTACATCACGGGGTTAGATACAGAGTAAAGCTCCCTCTACACTGTCCCCATCAAACACTCCCAGGACAGGTACAGCACGGGGTTAGATGCAAAGTAAAGCTCCCTCTACACTGTCCCCATCAAACACTCCCAGGACAGGTACATCACGGGGTTAGATACAGAGTAAAGCTCCCTCTCCACTGTCCCCCATCAAACACTCCCAGGACAGGTACAGCACAGGGTGAGATACAGATTAAAGCTCCCTCTGCACTGTCCGCATCACACACTCCCTGGACAGGTATAGTACGGGGTTCGATGCAGAGTAAAGCTCCCTCTACACTGTTCCCATCAAACACTCCCAGGACAGGTACCGCACACGGTTAGATACAAAGTAAAGCTCCCTCTACACTGCCCCCATCAAACACTCCCAGGACAGGTACAGCACGGGGTTAGATACAGAGTAAAGCTCCCTCGACACTGTCCCCATCAAACACACACAGGACAGATAGAGCATGGGGTTAGATACAGAGTAAAGTTCCCTCTACACTGTCCCCATCAATCACTCCCAGGACAAGGACAGCATGGGCTAGGTACAGGGTAAAGCTCCCTCTACACTGTCCGCATCACACACTCCCAGGACAGGTACAGCACGGGGTTAGATGCAAAGTAAAGTTCCCTCTACACTGTCCCCATCAAACACTCCCAGGACAGGTACAGCACGGGGTTAGATACAGAGTAAAGTTCCCTCTACACTGTCCCCATCAAACACTCTCAGGACAGGTACACCACAGGGTGAGATACAGAGTAAAGCTCCCTCTACACTGTCCCCCATCAAACACTCCCAGGACAGGTACAGCACGGGGTTAGATACAGAGTAAAGCTCCCTCTGCACTGTCCCCATCAAACACTCCCAGGACAGGTACAGCACAGGGTTAGATACAGAGTAAAGCTCCCTCTACACTGTCCCCCATCAAACACTCCCAGGACAGGTACAGCACGGGGTTAGATACAGAGTAAAGCTCCCTCTACACTGTCCCCATCAAACACTCCCAGGACAGGTGCAGCACAGGGTTAGATACAGAGTAAAGCTCCCTCTGCACTGTCCCCATCAAACACTCCCAGGACAGGTACAGCACGGGGTTAGATACAGAGTAAAGCTCCCTCTGCACTGTCCCCATCAAACACTCCCAGGACAGGTACAGCACGGGGTTAGATACAGAGTAAAGCTCCCTCTACACTGTCCCCATCCAACACACCCAGGACAGATACAGCACGGGGTTAGATACAGAGTAAAGCTCCCTCTACACTGTCCGCATCACACACTCCCAGGACAGGTACAGCACGGGGTCAGATACAGAGTTAAGCTCCCGCTACACTGTCCCCATCAAACACTCCCTCCACAGGTACAGCACGGGGTTAGATACAGAGTAAAGTTCCATCTACACTGTCCCCATCAATCACTCCCAGGACACGGACAGCATGGGCGAGGTACAGGGTAAAGTTCCCTCTACACTGTCCGCATCACACACTCCCAGGACAGGTACTGCACGGGTTTAGATGCAAAGTAAAGTTCCCTCTACACTGTCCCCATCAAACACTCCCAGGACAGGTACAGCACAGGGTTCGATACAGAGTAAAGCTCCCTCTACACTGTCCCCATCAAACACTCCCAGGACAGGTACAGCACGGGGTTAGATACAGAGTAAAGCTCCCTCGACACTGTCCCCATCAAACACACACAGGACAGATAGAGCATGGGGTTAGATACAGAGTAAAGCTCCCTCTACACTGTCCCCATCAAACACTCCCTCCACAGGTACAGCACGGGGTTAGATACAAAGTAATGTTCCATCTACACTGTCCCCATCAATCACTCCCAGGACAAGGACAGCATGGGCTAGGTACAGGGTAAAGTTCCCTCTACACTGTCCGCATCACACACTCCCAGGACAGGTACAGCACGGGGTTAGATGCAAAGTAAAGCTCCCTCTACACTGTCCCCATCAAACACTCTCAGGACAGGTACAGCACAGGGTGAGATACAGAGTAATGCTCCCTCTGCACTGTCCGCATCAAACACTCCCAGGACAGGTAAAGTACGAGGCAAGATACAGAGTAAAGCTCCCTCGACACTGTCCCCCATCAAACACTCCCAGGACAGGTACATCAAGGGATTAGATACAGAGTAAAGCTCCCTCTACACTGTCCCCATCAAACACTCCCAGGACAGGTACAGCACGGGGTTAGATGCAAAGTAAAGTTCCCTCAACACTGTCCGCATCAAACACTCCCAGGACAGGTACAGCACGGGGCAAGATACAGAGTAAAGCTCCCTCGACACTGTCCCCCATCAAACACTCCCAGGACAGGTACATCACGGGGTTAGATACAGAGTAAAGCTCCCTCTACACTGTCCCCATCAAACACTCCCAGGACAGGTACAGCACGGGGTTAGATGCAAAGTAAAGCTCCCTCTACACTGTCCCCATCAAACACTCCCAGGACAGGTACATCACGGGGTTAGATACAGAGTAAAGCTCCCTCTACACTGTCCCCCATCAAACACTCCCAGGACAGGTACAGCACAGGGTGAGATACAGATTAAAGCTCCCTCTGCACTGTCCGCATCACACACTCCCTGGACAGGTATAGTACGGGGTTAGATGCAGAGTAAAGCTCCCTCTACACTGTTCCCATCAAACACTCCCAGGACAGGTACCGCACACGGTTAGATACAAAGTAAAGCTCCCTCTACACTGCCCCCATCAAACACTCCCAGGACAGGTACAGCACGGGGTTAGATACAGAGTAAAGCTCCCTCGACACTGTCCCCATCAAACACACACAGGACAGATAGAGCATGGGGTTAGATACAGAGTAAAGTTCCCTCTACACTGTCCCCATCAAACACTCCCAGGACAGGTACAGCACAGGGTAAGATACAGAGTAAAGCTCCCTCTACACTGTCCCCCATCAAACACTCCCAGGACAGGTACAGCACGGGGTTAGATACAGAGTAAAGCTCCCTCTGCACTGTCCCCATCAAACACTCCCAGGACAGGTACAGCACGGGGTTGGATACAGAGTAAAGCTCCCTCTGCACTGTCCACATCAAACACTCCCAGGACAGGTACAGCACGGGGTTAGATACAGAGTAAAGCTCCCTCGACACTGTCCCCATCAAACACACACAGGACAGATAGAGCATGGGGTTAGATACAGAGTAAAGCTCCCTCTACACTGTCCCCATCAAACACTCCCTCCACAGGTACAGCACGAGGTTAGATACAAAGTAATGTTCCATCTACACTGTCCCCATCAATCACTCCCAGGACAAGGACAGCATGGGCTAGGTACAGGGTAAAGTTCCCTCTACACTGTCCGCATCACACACTCCCAGGACAGGTACAGCACGGGGTTAGATGCAAAGTAAAGCTCCCTCTACACTGTCCCCATCAAACACTCTCAGGACAGGTACAGCACAGGGTGAGATACACAGTAATGCTCCCTCTGCACTGTCCGCATCAAACACTCCCAGGACAGGTACAGTACGGGGTTCCTGCAAAGTAAAGTTCCCTCAACACTGTCCGCATCAAACACTCCCAGGACAGGTACAGCACGGGGCAAGATACAGAGTAAAGCTCCCTCGACACTGTCCCCCATCAAACACTCCCAGGACAGGTACATCACGGGGTTAGATACAGAGTAAAGCTCCCTCTACACTGTCCCCATCAAACACTCCCAGGACAGGTACAGCACGGGGTTAGATGCAAAGTAAAGCTCCCTCTACACTGTCCCCATCAAACACTCCCAGGACAGGTAGATCACGGGGTTAGATACAGAGTAAAGCTCCCTCTACACTGTCCCCCATCAAACACTCCCAGGACAGGTACAGCACAGGGTGAGATACAGATTAAAGCTCCCTCTGCACTGTCCGCATCACACACTCCCTGGACAGGTACAGTACGGGGTTAGATGCAGAGTAAAGCTCCCTCTACACTGTTCCCATCAAACACTCCCAGGACAGGTACCGCACACGGTTAGATACAAAGTAAAGCTCCCTCTACACTGCCCCCATCAAACACTCCCAGGACAGATAGAGCATGGGGTTAGATACAGAGTAAAGTTCCCTCTACACTGTCCCCATCAATCACTCCCAGGACAAGGACAGCATGGGCTAGGTACAGGGTAAAGCTCCCTCTACACTGTTCCCATCAAACACTCCCAGGACAGGTACCGCACACGGTTAGATACAGAGTAAAGCTCCCTCGACACTGTCCCCATCAAACACACACAGGACAGATAGAGCATGGGGTTAGATACAGAGTAAAGTTCCCTCTACACTGTCCCCATCAATCACTCCCAGGACAAGGACAGCATGGGCTAGGTATAGGGTAAAGCTCCCTCTACACTGTCCGCATCACACACTCCCAGGACAGGTACAGCACGGGGTTAGATGCAAAGTAAAGTTCCCTCTACACTGTCCCCATCAAACACTCCCAGGACAGGTACAGCACGGGGATAGATACAGAGTAAAGTTCCCTCTACACTGTCCCCATCAAACACTCTCAGGACAGGTACACCACAGGGTGAGATACAGAGTAAAGCTCCCTCTACACTGTCCCCCATCAAACACTCCCAGGACAGGTACAGCACGGGGTTAGATACAGAGTAAAGCTCCCTCTGCACTGTCCCCATCAAACACTCCCAGGACAGGTACAGCACGGGGTTAGATACAGAGTAAAGCTCCCTCGACACTGTCCCCATCAAACACACACAGGACAGATAGAGCATGGGGTTAGATACAGAGTAAAGTTCCCTCTACACTGTCCCCATCAATCACTCCCAGGACAAGGACAGCATGGGCTAGGTACAGGGTAAAGCTCCCTCTACACTGTCCGCATCACACACTCCCAGGACAGGTACAGCACGGGGTTAGATGCAAAGTAAAGTTCCCTCTACACTGTCCCCATCAAACACTCCCAGGACAGGTACAGCACGGGGTTAGATACAGAGTAAAGTTCCCTCTACACTGTCCCCATCAAACACTCTCAGGACAGGTACACCACAGGGTGAGATACAGAGTAAAGCTCCCTCTACACTGTCCCCCATCAAACACTCCCAGGACAGGTACAGCACGGGGTTAGATACAGAGTAAAGCTCCCTCTGCACTGTCCCCATCAAACACTCCCAGGACAGGTACAGCACAGGGTTAGATACAGAGTAAAGCTCCCTCTACACTGACCCCCATCAAACACTCCCAGGACAGGTACAGCACGGGGTTAGATACAGAGTAAAGCTCCCTCTGCACTGTCCACATCAAACACTCCCAGGACTGGTACAGCACGGGGTTAGATACAGAGTAAAGCTCCCTCTACACTGTCCCCCATCAAACACTCCCAGGACAGGTACAGCACGGGGTTAGATACAGAGTAAAGCTCCCTCTACACTGTCCCCATCAAACACTCCCAGGACAGGTGCAGCACAGGGTTAGATACAGAGTAAAGCTCCCTCTGCACTGTCCCCATCAAACACTCCCAGGACAGGTACAGCACGGGGTTAGATACAGAGTAAAGCTCCCTCTGCACTGTCCCCATCAAACACTCCCAGGACAGGTACAGCACGGGGTTAGATACAGAGTAAAGCTCCCTCTACACTGTCCCCATCCAACACACCCAGGACAGATACAGCACGGGGTTAGATACAGAGTAAAGCTCCCTCTACACTGTCCGCATCACACACTCCCAGGACAGGTACAGCACGGGGTCAGATACAGAGTTAAGCTCCCGCTACACTGTCCCCATCAAACACTCCCTCCACAGGTACAGCACGGGTTTAGATACAGAGTAAAGTTCCAGCTACACTGTCCCCATCAATCACTCCCAGGACACGGACAGCATGGGCGAGGTACAGGGTAAAGTTCCCTCTACACTGTCCGCATCACACACTCCCAGGACAGGTACTGCACGGGTTTAGATGCAAAGTAAAGTTCCCTCTACACTGTCCCCATCAAACACTCCCAGGACAGGTACAGCACGGGGTTAGATACAGAGTAAAGTTCCCTCTACACTGTCCCCATCAAACACTCTCAGGACAGGTACACCACAGGGTGAGATACAGAGTAAAGCTCCCTCTACACTGTCCCCCATCAAACACTCCCAGGACAGGTACAGCACGGGGTTAGATACAGAGTAAAGCTCCCTCTGCACTGTCCCCATCAAACACTCCCAGGACAGGTACAGCACAGGGTTAGATACAGAGTAAAGCTCCCTCTACACTGACCCCCATCAAACACTCCCAGGACAGGTACAGCACGGGGTTAGATACAGAGTAAAGCTCCCTCTGCACTGTCCACATCAAACACTCCCAGGACAGGTACAGCACGGGGTTAGATACAGAGTAAAGCTCCCTCTACACTGTCCCCCATCAAACACTCCCAGGACAGGTACAGCACGGGGTTAGATACAGAGTAAAGCTCCCTCTACACTGTCCCCATCAAACACTCCCAGGACAGGTGCAGCACAGGGTTAGATACAGAGTAAAGCTCCCTCTGCACTGTCCCCATCAAACACTCCCTCCACAGGTACAGCACGGGGTTAGATACAGAGTAAAGTTCCAGCTACACTGTCCCCATCAATCACTCCCAGGACACGGACAGCATGGGCGAGGTACAGGGTAAAGTTCCCTCTACACTGTCCGCATCACACACTCCCAGGACAGGTACTGCACGGGTTTAGATGCAAAGTAAAGTTCCCTCTACACTGTCCCCATCAAACACTCCCAGGACAGGTACAGCACAGGGTTCGATACAGAGTAAAGCTCCCTCTACACTGTCCCCATCAAACACTCCCAGGACAGGTACAGCACGGGGTTAGATACAGAGTAAAGCTCCCTCGACACTGTCCCCATCAAACACACACAGGACAGATAGAGCATGGGGTTAGATACAGAGTAAAGCTCCCTCTACACTGTCCCCATCAAACACTCCCTCCACAGGTACAGCACGAGGTTAGATACAAAGTAATGTTCCATCTACACTGTCCCCATCAATCACTCCCAGGACAAGGACAGCATGGGCTAGGTACAGGGTAAAGTTCCCTCTACACTGTCCGCATCACACACTCCCAGGACAGGTACAGCACGGGGTTAGATGCAAAGTAAAGCTCCCTCTACACTGTCCCCATCAAACACTCTCAGGACAGGTACAGCACAGGGTGAGATACACAGTAATGCTCCCTCTGCACTGTCCGCATCAAACACTCCCAGGACAGGTACAGTACGGGGTTCCTGCAAAGTAAAGCTCCATCTACACTGCCCCCATCAAACACTCCCAGGACAGGTACAGCACGGGGTTAGATACAGAGTAAAGCTCCCTCGACACTGTCCCCATCAAACACACACAGGACAGATAGAGCATGGGGTTAGATACAGAGTAAAGTTCCCTCTACACTGTCCCCATCAATCACTCCCAGGACAAGGACAGCATGGGCTAGGTACAGGGTAAAGCTCCCTCTCCACTGTCCGCATCACACACTCCCAGGACAGGTACAGCACGGGGTTCGATGCAAAGTAAAGTTCCCTCTACACTGTCCCCATCAAACACTCCCAGGACAGGTACAGCACGGGGTTAGATACAGAGTAAAGTTCCCTCTACACTGTCCCCATCAAACACTCTCAGGACAGGTACACCACAGGGTGAGATACAGAGTAAAGCTCCCTCTACACTGTCCCCCATCAAACACTCCCAGGACAGGTACAGCACGGGGTTAGATACAGAGTAAAGCTCCCTCTGCACTGTCCCCATCAAACACTCCCAGGACAGGTACAGCACAGGGTTAGATACAGAGTAAAGCTCCCTCTACACTGTCCCCCATCAAATACTCCCAGGACAGGTACAGCACGTGGTTAGATACAGAGTAAAGCTCCCTCTGCACTGTCCCCATCAAACACTCCCAGGACAGGTACAGCACGGGGTTAGATACAGAGTAAAGCTCCCTCTGCACTGTCCACATCAAACACTCCCAGGACAGGTACAGCACGGGGTTAGATACAGAGTAAAGCTCCCTCTACACTGTCCCCCATCAAACACTCCCAGGACAGGTACAGCACGGGGTTAGATACAGAGTAAAGCTCCCTCTACACTGTCCCCATCAAACACTCCCAGGACAGGTGCAGCACAGGGTTAGATACAGAGTAAAGCTCCCTCTGCACTGTCCCCATCAAACACTCCCAGGACAGGTACAGCACGGGGTTAGATACAGAGTAAAGCTCCCTCTGCACTGTCCCCATCAAACACTCCCAGGACAGGTACAGCACGGGGTTAGATACAGAGTAAAGCTCCCTCTCCACTGTCCCCATCCAATACACCCAGGACAGATACAGCACGGGGTTAGATACAGAGTAAAGCTCCCTCTACACTGTCCGCATCACACACTCCCAGGACAGGTACAGCACGGGGTCAGATACAGAGTAAAGCTCCCGCTACACTGTCCCCATCAAACACTCTCTCCACAGGTACAGCACGGGGTTAGATACAGACTAAAGTTCCATCTACACTGTCCCCATCAATCACTCCCAGGACACGGACAGCATGGGCGAGGTACAGGGTAAAGTTCCCTCTACACTGTACGCATCACACACTCCCAGGACAGGTACTGCACGGGTTTACATGCAAAGTAAAGTTCCCTCTACACTGTCCCCATCAAACACTCCCAGGACAGGTACAGCACAGGGTTCGATACAGAGTAAAGCTCCCTCTACACTGTCCCCATCAAACACTCCCAGGACAGGTACAGCACGGGGTTAGATACAGAGTAAAGCTCCCTCGACACTGTCCCCATCAAACACACACAGGACAGATAGAGCATGGGGTTAGATACAGAGTAAAGCTCCCTCTACACTGTCCCCATCAAACACTCCCTCCACAGGTACAGCACGGGGTTAGATACAAAGTAATGTCCCATCTACACTGTCCCCATCAATCACTCCCAGGACAAGGACAGCATGGGCTAGGTACAGGGTAAAGTTCCCTCTACACTGTCCGCATCACACACTCCCAGGACAGGTACAGCACGGGGTTAGATGCAAAGTAAAGCTCCCTCTACACTGTCCCCATCAAACACTCTCAGGACAGGTACAGCACAGGGTGAGATACAGAGTAATGCTCCCTCTGCACTGTCCGCATCAAACACTCCCAGGACAGGTACAGTACGGGGCAAGATACAGAGTAAAGCTCCCTCGACACTGTCCCCCATCAAACACTCCCAGGACAGGTACATCACGGGGTTAGATACAGAGTAAAGCTCCCTCTACACTGTCCCCATCAAACACTCCCAGGACAGGTACAGCACGGGGTTAGATGCAAAGTAAAGTTCCATCAACACTGTCCGCATCAAACACTCCCAGGACAGGTACAGCACGGGGCAAGATACAGAGTAAAGCTCCCTCGACACTGTCCCCCATCAAACACTCCCAGGACAGGTACATCACGGGGTTAGATACAGAGTAAAGCTCCCTCTACACTGTCCCCATCAAACACTCCCAGGACAGGTACAGCACGGGGTTAGATGCAAAGTAAAGCTCCCTCTACACTGTCCCCATCAAACACTCCCAGGACAGGTACATCACGGGGTTAGATACAGAGTAAAGCTCCCTCTCCACTGTCCCCCATCAAACACTCCCAGGACAGGTACAGCACAGGGTGAGATACAGATTAAAGCTCCCTCTGCACTGTCCGCATCACACACTCCCTGGACAGGTACAGTACGGGGTTAGATGCAGAGTAAAGCTCCCTCTACACTGTTCCCATCAAACACTCCCAGGACAGGTACCGCACACGGTTAGATACAAAGTAAAGCTCCCTCTACACTGCCCCCATCAAACACTCCCAGGACAGGTACAGCACGGGGTTAGATACAGAGTAAAGCTCCCTCGACACTGTCCCCATCAAACACACACAGGACAGATAGAGCATGGGGTTAGATACAGAGTAAAGTTCCCTCTACACTGTCCCCATCAATCACTCCCAGGACAAGGACAGCATGGGCTAGGTACAGGGTAAAGCTCCCTCTACACTGTCCGCATCACACACTCCCAGGACAGGTACAGCACGGGGTTAGATGCAAAGTAAAGTTCCCTCTACACTGTCCCCATCAAACACTCCCAGGACAGGTACAGCACGGGGTTAGATACAGAGTAAAGTTCCCTCTACACTGTCCCCATCAAACACTCTCAGGACAGGTACACCACAGGGTGAGATACAGAGTAAAGCTCCCTCTACACTGTCCCCCATCAAACACTCCCAGGACAGGTACAGCACGGGGTTAGATACAGAGTAAAGCTCCCTCTGCACTGTCCCCATCAAACACTCCCAGGACAGGTACAGCACAGGGTTAGATACAGAGTAAAGCTCCCTCTACACTGTCCCCCATCAAACACTCCCAGGACAGGTACAGCACGGGGTTAGATACAGAGTAAAGCTCCCTCTACACTGTCCCCATCAAACACTCCCAGGACAGGTGCAGCACAGGGTTAGATACAGAGTAAAGCTCCCTCTGCACTGTCCCCATCAAACACTCCCAGGACAGGTACAGCACGGGGTTAGATACAGAGTAAAGCTCCCTCTGCACTGTCCCCATCAAACACTCCCAGGACAGGTACAGCACGGGGTTAGATACAGAGTAAAGCTCCCTCTACACTGTCCCCATCCAACACACCCAGGACAGATACAGCACGGGGTTAGATACAGAGTAAAGCTCCCTCTACACTGTCCGCATCACACACTCCCAGGACAGGTACAGCACGGGGTCAGATACAGAGTTAAGCTCCCGCTACACTGTCCCCATCAAACACTCCCTCCACAGGTACAGCACGGGGTTAGATACAGAGTAAAGTTCCATCTACACTGTCCCCATCAATCACTCCCAGGACACGGACAGCATGGGCGAGGTACAGGGTAAAGTTCCCTCTACACTGTCCGCATCACACACTCCCAGGACAGGTACTGCACGGGTTTAGATGCAAAGTAAAGTTCCCTCTACACTGTCCCCATCAAACACTCCCAGGACAGGTACAGCACAGGGTTCGATACAGAGTAAAGCTCCCTCTACACTGTCCCCATCAAACACTCCCAGGACAGGTACAGCACGGGGTTAGATACAGAGTAAAGCTCCCTCGACACTGTCCCCATCAAACACACACAGGACAGATAGAGCATGGGGTTAGATACAGAGTAAAGCTCCCTCTACACTGTCCCCATCAAACACTCCCTCCACATGTACAGCACGGGGTTAGATACAAAGTAATGTTCCATCTACACTGTCCCCATCAATCACTCCCAGGACAAGGACAGCATGGGCTAGGTACAGGGTAAAGTTCCCTCTACACTGTCCGCATCACACACTCCCAGGACAGGTACAGCACGGGGTTAGATGCAAAGTAAAGCTCCCTCTACACTGTCCCCATCAAACACTCTCAGGACAGGTACAGCACAGGGTGAGATACAGAGTAATGCTCCCTCTGCACTGTCCGCATCAAACACTCCCAGGACAGGTAAAGTACGGGGCAAGATACAGAGTAAAGCTCCCTCGACACTGTCCCCCATCAAACACTCCCAGGACAGGTACATCAAGGGATTAGATACAGAGTAAAGCTCCCTCTGCACTGTCCCCATCAAACACTCCCAGGACAGGTACAGCACGGGGTTAGATACAGAGTAAAGCTCCCTCTGCACTGTCCCCATCAAACACTCCCAGGACAGGTACAGCACGGGGTTAGATACAGAGTAAAGCTCCCTCTACACTGTCCCCATCCAACACACCCAGGACAGATACAGCACGGGGTTAGATACAGAGTAAAGCTCCCTCTACACTGTCCGCATCACACACTCCCAGGACAGGTACAGCACGGGGTCAGATACAGAGTTAAGCTCCCGCTACACTGTCCCCATCAAACACTCCCTCCACAGGTACAGCACGGGGTTAGATACAGACTAAAGTTCCATCTACACTGTCCCCATCAATCACTCCCAGGACACGGACAGCATGGGCGAGGTACAGGGTAAAGTTCCCTCTACACTGTACGCATCACACACTCCCAGGACAGGTACTGCACGGGTTTACATGCAAAGTAAAGTTCCCTCTACACTGTCCCCATCAAACACTCCCAGGACAGGTACAGCACAGGGTGAGATACAGAGTAATGCTCCCTCTGCACTGTCCGCATCAAACACTCCCAGGACAGGTAAAGTACGGGGCAAGATACAGAGTAAAGCTCCCTCGACACTGTCCCCCATCAAACACTCCCAGGACAGGTACATCAAGGGATTAGATACAGAGTAAAGCTCCCTCTGCACTGTCCCCATCAAACACTCCCAGGACAGGTACAGCACGGGGTTAGATACAGAGTAAAGCTCCCTCTGCACTGTCCCCATCAAACACTCCCAGGACAGGTACAGCACGGGGTTAGATACAGAGTAAAGCTCCCTCTACACTGTCCCCATCCAACACACCCAGGACAGATACAGCACGGGGTTAGATACAGAGTAAAGCTCCCTCTACACTGTCCGCATCACACACTCCCAGGACAGGTACAGCACGGGGTCAGATACAGAGTTAAGCTCCCGCTACACTGTCCCCATCAAACACTCCCTCCACAGGTACAGCACGGGGTTAGATACAGACTAAAGTTCCATCTACACTGTCCCCATCAATCACTCCCAGGACACGGACAGCATGGGCGAGGTACAGGGTAAAGTTCCCTCTACACTGTACGCATCACACACTCCCAGGACAGGTACTGCACGGGTTTACATGCAAAGTAAAGTTCCCTCTACACTGTCCCCATCAAACACTCCCAGGACAGGTACAGCACAGGGTTCGATACAGAGTAAAGCTCCCTCTACACTGTCCCCATCAAACACTCCCAGGACAGGTACAGCACGGGGTTAGATACAGAGTAAAGCTCCCTCGACACTGTCCCCATCAAACACACACAGGACAGATAGAGCATGGGGTTAGATACAGAGTAAAGCTCCCTCTACACTGTCCCCATCAAACACTCCCTCCACAGGTACAGCACGGGGTTAGATACAAAGTAATGTCCCATCTACACTGTCCCCATCAATCACTCCCAGGACAAGGACAGCATGGGCTAGGTACAGGGTAAAGTTCCCTCTACACTGTCCGCATCACACACTCCCAGGACAGGTACAGCACGGGGTTAGATGCAAAGTAAAGCTCCCTCTACACTGTCCCCATCAAACACTCTCAGGACAGGTACAGCACAGGGTGAGATACAGAGTAATGCTCCCTCTGCACTGTCCGCATCAAACACTCCCAGGACAGGTACAGTACGGGGCAAGATACAGAGTAAAGCTCCCTCGACACTGTCCCCCATCAAACACTCCCAGGACAGGTACATCACGGGGTTAGATACAGAGTAAAGCTCCCTCTACACTGTCCCCATCAAACACTCCCAGGACAGGTACAGCACGGGGTTAGATGCAAAGTAAAGTTCCATCAACACTGTCCGCATCAAACACTCCCAGGACAGGTACAGCACGGGGCAAGATACAGAGTAAAGCTCCCTCGACACTGTCCCCCATCAAACACTCCCAGGACAGGTACATCACGGGGTTAGATACAGAGTAAAGCTCCCTCTACACTGTCCCCATCAAACACTCCCAGGACAGGTACAGCACGGGGTTAGATGCAAAGTAAAGCTCCCTCTACACTGTCCCCATCAAACACTCCCAGGACAGGTACATCACGGGGTTAGATACAGAGTAAAGCTCCCTCTACACTGTCCCCCATCAAACACTCCCAGGACAGGTACAGCACAGGGTGAGATACAGATTAAAGCTCCCTCTGCACTGTCCGCATCACACACTCCCTGGACAGGTATAGTACGGGGTTAGATGCAGAGTAAAGCTCCCTCTACACTGTTCCCATCAAACACTCCCAGGACAGGTACCGCACACGGTTAGATACAAAGTAAAGCTCCCTCTACACTGCCCCCATCAAACACTCCCAGGACAGGTACAGCACGGGGTTAGATACAGAGTAAAGCTCCCTCGACACTGTCCCCATCAAACACACACAGGACAGATAGAGCATGGGGTTAGATACAGAGTAAAGTTCCCTCTACACTGTCCCCATCAATCACTCCCAGGACAAGGACAGCATGGGCTAGGTACAGGGTAAAGCTCCCTCTACACTGTCCGCATCACACACTCCCAGGACAGGTACAGCACGGGGTTAGATGCAAAGTAAAGTTCCCTCTACACTGACCCCATCAAACACTCCCAGGACAGGTACAGCACGGGGTTAGATACAGAGTAAAGTTCCCTCTACACTGTCCCCATCAAACACTCTCAGGACAGGTACACCACAGGGTGAGATACAGAGTAAAGCTCCCTCTACACTGCCCCCCATCAAACACTCCCAGGACAGGTACAGCACGGGGTTAGATACAGAGTAAAGCTCCCTCTGCACTGTCCCCATCAAACACTCCCAGGACAGGTACAGCACAGGGTAAGATACAGAGTAAAGCTCCCTCTACACTGTCCCCCATCAAACACTCCCAGGACAGGTACAGCACGGGGTTAGATACAGAGTAAAGCTCCCTCTGCACTGTCCCCATCAAACACTCCCAGGACAGGTACAGCACGGGGTTGGATACAGAGTAAAGCTCCCTCTGCACTGTCCACATCAAACACTCCCAGGACAGGTACAGCACGGGGTTAGATACAGAGTAAAGCTCCCTCGACACTGTCCCCATCAAACACACACAGGACAGATAGAGCATGGGGTTAGATACAGAGTAAAGCTCCCTCTACACTGTCCCCATCAAACACTCCCTCCACAGGTACAGCACGAGGTTAGATACAAAGTAATGTTCCATCTACACTGTCCCCATCAATCACTCCCAGGACAAGGACAGCATGGGCTAGGTACAGGGTAAAGTTCCCTCTACACTGTCCGCATCACACACTCCCAGGACAGGTACAGCACGGGGTTAGATGCAAAGTAAAGCTCCCTCTACACTGTCCCCATCAAACACTCTCAGGACAGGTACAGCACAGGGTGAGATACACAGTAATGCTCCCTCTGCACTGTCCGCATCAAACACTCCCAGGACAGGTACAGTACGGGGTTCCTGCAAAGTAAAGTTCCCTCAACACTGTCCGCATCAAACACTCCCAGGACAGGTACAGCACGGGGCAAGATACAGAGTAAAGCTCCCTCGACACTGTCCCCCATCAAACACTCCCAGGACAGGTACATCACGGGGTTAGATACAGAGTAAAGCTCCCTCTACACTGTCCCCATCAAACACTCCCAGGACAGGTACAGCACGGGGTTAGATGCAAAGTAAAGCTCCCTCTACACTGTCCCCATCAAACACTCCCAGGACAGGTAGATCACGGGGTTAGATACAGAGTAAAGCTCCCTCTACACTGTCCCCCATCAAACACTCCCAGGACAGGTACAGCACAGGGTGAGATACAGATTAAAGCTCCCTCTGCACTGTCCGCATCACACACTCCCTGGACAGGTACAGTACGGGGTTAGATGCAGAGTAAAGCTCCCTCTACACTGTTCCCATCAAACACTCCCAGGACAGGTACCGCACACGGTTAGATACAAAGTAAAGCTCCCTCTACACTGCCCCCATCAAACACTCCCAGGACAAGGACAGCATGGGCTAGGTACAGGGTAAAGCTCCCTCTACACTGTTCCCATCAAACACTCCCAGGACAGGTACCGCACACGGTTAGATACAGAGTAAAGCTCCCTCGACACTGTCCCCATCAAACACACACAGGACAGATAGAGCATGGGGTTAGATACAGAGTAAAGTTCCCTCTACACTGTCCCCATCAATCACTCCCAGGACAAGGACAGCATGGGCTAGGTACAGGGTAAAGCTCCCTCTACACTGTCCGCATCACACACTCCCAGGACAGGTACAGCACGGGGTTAGATGCAAAGTAAAGTTCCCTCTACACTGTCCCCATCAAACACTCCCAGGACAGGTACAGCACGGGGATAGATACAGAGTAAAGTTCCCTCTACACTGTCCCCATCAAACACTCTCAGGACAGGTACACCACAGGGTGAGATACAGAGTAAAGCTCCCTCTACACTGTCCCCCATCAAACACTCCCAGGACAGGTACAGCACGGGGTTAGATACAGAGTAAAGCTCCCTCTGCACTGTCCCCATCAAACACTCCCAGGACAGGTACAGCACGGGGTTAGATACAGAGTAAAGCTCCCTCGACACTGTCCCCATCAAACACACACAGGACAGATAGAGCATGGGGTTAGATACAGAGTAAAGTTCCCTCTACACTGTCCCCATCAATCACTCCCAGGACAAGGACAGCATGGGCTAGGTACAGGGTAAAGCTCCCTCTACACTGTCCGCATCACACACTCCCAGGACAGGTACAGCACGGGGTTAGATGCAAAGTAAAGTTCCCTCTACACTGTCCCCATCAAACACTCCCAGGACAGGTACAGCACGGGGTTAGATACAGAGTAAAGTTCCCTCTACACTGTCCCCATCAAACACTCTCAGGACAGGTACACCACAGGGTGAGATACAGAGTAAAGCTCCCTCTACACTGTCCCCCATCAAACACTCCCAGGACAGGTACAGCACGGGGTTAGATACAGAGTAAAGCTCCCTCTGCACTGTCCCCATCAAACACTCCCAGGACAGGTACAGCACAGGGTTAGATACAGAGTAAAGCTCCCTCTACACTGACCCCCATCAAACACTCCCAGGACAGGTACAGCACGGGGTTAGATACAGAGTAAAGCTCCCTCTGCACTGTCCACATCAAACACTCCCAGGACTGGTACAGCACGGGGTTAGATACAGAGTAAAGCTCCCTCTACACTGTCCCCCATCAAACACTCCCAGGACAGGTACAGCACGGGGTTAGATACAGAGTAAAGCTCCCTCTACACTGTCCCCATCAAACACTCCCAGGACAGGTGCAGCACAGGGTTAGATACAGAGTAAAGCTCCCTCTGCACTGTCCCCATCAAACACTCCCAGGACAGGTACAGCACGGGGTTAGATACAGAGTAAAGCTCCCTCTGCACTGTCCCCATCAAACACTCCCAGGACAGGTACAGCACGGGGTTAGATACAGAGTAAAGCTCCCTCTACACTGTCCCCATCCAACACACCCAGGACAGATACAGCACGGGGTTAGATACAGAGTAAAGCTCCCTCTACACTGTCCGCATCACACACTCCCAGGACAGGTACAGCACGGGGTCAGATACAGAGTTAAGCTCCCGCTACACTGTCCCCATCAAACACTCCCTCCACAGGTACAGCACGGGTTTAGATACAGAGTAAAGTTCCAGCTACACTGTCCCCATCAATCACTCCCAGGACACGGACAGCATGGGCGAGGTACAGGGTAAAGTTCCCTCTACACTGTCCGCATCACACACTCCCAGGACAGGTACTGCACGGGTTTAGATGCAAAGTAAAGTTCCCTCTACACTGTCCCCATCAAACACTCCCAGGACAGGTACAGCACGGGGTTAGATACAGAGTAAAGTTCCCTCTACACTGTCCCCATCAAACACTCTCAGGACAGGTACACCACAGGGTGAGATACAGAGTAAAGCTCCCTCTACACTGTCCCCCATCAAACACTCCCAGGACAGGTACAGCACGGGGTTAGATACAGAGTAAAGCTCCCTCTGCACTGTCCCCATCAAACACTCCCAGGACAGGTACAGCACAGGGTTAGATACAGAGTAAAGCTCCCTCTACACTGACCCCCATCAAACACTCCCAGGACAGGTACAGCACGGGGTTAGATACAGAGTAAAGCTCCCTCTGCACTGTCCACATCAAACACTCCCAGGACAGGTACAGCACGGGGTTAGATACAGAGTAAAGCTCCCTCTGCACTGTCCCCATCAAACACTCCCAGGACAGGTACAGCACGGGGTTAGATACAGAGTAAAGCTCCCTCGACACTGTCCCCATCAAACACACACAGGACAGATAGAGCATGGGGTTAGATACAGAGTAAAGTTCCCTCTACACTGTCCCCATCAATCACTCCCAGGACAAGGACAGCATGGGCTAGGTACAGGGTAAAGCTCCCTCTACACTGTCCGCATCACACACTCCCAGGACAGGTACAGCACGGGGTTAGATGCAAAGTAAAGTTCCCTCTACACTGTCCCCATCAAACACTCCCAGGACAGGTACAGCACGGGGTTAGATACAGAGTAAAGTTCCCTCTACACTGTCCCCATCAAACACTCTCAGGACAGGTACACCACAGGGTGAGATACAGAGTAAAGCTCCCTCTACACTGTCCCCCATCAAACACTCCCAGGACAGGTACAGCACGGGGTTAGATACAGAGTAAAGCTCCCTCTGCACTGTCCCCATCAAACACTCCCAGGACAGGTACAGCACAGGGTTAGATACAGAGTAAAGCTCCCTCTACACTGACCCCCATCAAACACTCCCAGGACAGGTACAGCACGGGGTTAGATACAGAGTAAAGCTCCCTCTGCACTGTCCACATCAAACACTCCCAGGACTGGTACAGCACGGGGTTAGATACAGAGTAAAGCTCCCTCTACACTGTCCCCCATCAAACACTCCCAGGACAGGTACAGCACGGGGTTAGATACAGAGTAAAGCTCCCTCTACACTGTCCCCATCAAACACTCCCAGGACAGGTGCAGCACAGGGTTAGATACAGAGTAAAGCTCCCTCTGCACTGTCCCCATCAAACACTCCCAGGACAGGTACAGCACGGGGTTAGATACAGAGTAAAGCTCCCTCTGCACTGTCCCCATCAAACACTCCCAGGACAGGTACAGCACGGGGTTAGATACAGAGTAAAGCTCCCTCTACACTGTCCCCATCCAACACACCCAGGACAGATACAGCACGGGGTTAGATACAGAGTAAAGCTCCCTCTACACTGTCCGCATCACACACTCCCAGGACAGGTACAGCACGGGGTCAGATACAGAGTTAAGCTCCCGCTACACTGTCCCCATCAAACACTCCCTCCACAGGTACAGCACGGGTTTAGATACAGAGTAAAGTTCCAGCTACACTGTCCCCATCAATCACTCCCAGGACACGGACAGCATGGGCGAGGTACAGGGTAAAGTTCCCTCTACACTGTCCGCATCACACACTCCCAGGACAGGTACTGCACGGGTTTAGATGCAAAGTAAAGTTCCCTCTACACTGTCCCCATCAAACACTCCCAGGACAGGTACAGCACGGGGTTAGATACAGAGTAAAGTTCCCTCTACACTGTCCCCATCAAACACTCTCAGGACAGGTACACCACAGGGTGAGATACAGAGTAAAGCTCCCTCTACACTGTCCCCCATCAAACACTCCCAGGACAGGTACAGCACGGGGTTAGATACAGAGTAAAGCTCCCTCTGCACTGTCCCCATCAAACACTCCCAGGACAGGTACAGCACAGGGTTAGATACAGAGTAAAGCTCCCTCTACACTGACCCCCATCAAACACTCCCAGGACAGGTACAGCACGGGGTTAGATACAGAGTAAAGCTCCCTCTGCACTGTCCACATCAAACACTCCCAGGACAGGTACAGCACGGGGTTAGATACAGAGTAAAGCTCCCTCTACACTGTCCCCCATCAAACACTCCCAGGACAGGTACAGCACGGGGTTAGATACAGAGTAAAGCTCCCTCTACACTGTCCCCATCAAACACTCCCAGGACAGGTGCAGCACAGGGTTAGATACAGAGTAAAGCTCCCTCTGCACTGTCCCCATCAAACACTCCCTCCACAGGTACAGCACGGGGTTAGATACAGAGTAAAGTTCCAGCTACACTGTCCCCATCAATCACTCCCAGGACACGGACAGCATGGGCGAGGTACAGGGTAAAGTTCCCTCTACACTGTCCGCATCACACACTCCCAGGACAGGTACTGCACGGGTTTAGATGCAAAGTAAAGTTCCCTCTACACTGTCCCCATCAAACACTCCCAGGACAGGTACAGCACAGGGTTCGATACAGAGTAAAGCTCCCTCTACACTGTCCCCATCAAACACTCCCAGGACAGGTACAGCACGGGGTTAGATACAGAGTAAAGCTCCCTCGACACTGTCCCCATCAAACACACACAGGACAGATAGAGCATGGGGTTAGATACAGAGTAAAGCTCCCTCTACACTGTCCCCATCAAACACTCCCTCCACAGGTACAGCACGGGGTTAGATACAAAGTAATGTTCCATCTACACTGTCCCCATCAATCACTCCCAGGACAAGGACAGCATGGGCTAGGTACAGGGTAAAGTTCCCTCTACACTGTCCGCATCACACACTCCCAGGACAGGTACAGCACGGGGTTAGATGCAAAGTAAAGCTCCCTCTACACTGTCCCCATCAAACACTCTCAGGACAGGTACAGCACAGGGTGAGATACAGAGTAATGCTGCCTCTGCACTGTCCGCATCAAACACTCCCAGGACAGGTACAGTACGGGGCAAGATACAGAGTAAAGCTCCCTCGACACTGTCCCCCATCAAACACTCCCAGGACAGGTACATCACGGGGTTAGATACAGAGTAAAGCTCCCTCTACACTGTCCCCATCAAACACTCCCAGGACAGGTACAGCACGGGGTTAGATGCAAAGTAAAGTTCCCTCAACACTGTCCGCATCAAACACTCCCAGGACAGGTACAGCACGGGGCAAGATACAGAGTAAAGCTCCCTCGACACTGTCCCCCATCAAACACTCCCAGGACAGATACATCACGGGGTTAGATACAGAGTAAAGCTCCCTCTACACTGTCCCCATCAAACACTCCCAGGACAGGTACAGCACGGGGTTAGATGCAAAGTAAAGCTCCCTCTACACTGTCCCCATCAAACACTCCCAGGACAGGTACATCACGGGGTTAGATACAGAGTAAAGCTCCCTCTACACTGTCCCCCATCAAACACTCCCAGGACAGGTACAGCACAGGGTGAGATACAGATTAAAGCTCCCTCTGCACTGTCCGCATCACACACTCCCTGGACAGGTACAGTACGGGGTTAGATGCAGAGTAAAGCTCCCTCTACACTGTTCCCATCAAACACTCCCAGGACAGGTACCGCACACGGTTAGATACAAAGTAAAGCTCCCTCTACACTGCCCCCATCAAACACTCCCAGGACAGGTACAGCACGGGGTTAGATACAGAGTAAAGCTCCCTCGACACTGTCCCCATCAAACACACACAGGACAGATAGAGCATGGGGTTAGATACAGAGTAAAGTTCCCTCTACACTGTCCCCATCAATCACTCCCAGGACAAGGACAGCATGGGCTAGGTACAGGGTAAAGCTCCCTCTACACTGTCCGCATCACACACTCCCAGGACAGGTACAGCACGGGGTTAGATGCAAAGTAAAGTTCCCTCTACACTGTCCCCATCAAACACTCCCAGGACAGGTACAGCACAGGGTAAGATACAGAGTAAAGCTCCCTCTACACTGTCCCCCATCAAACACTCCCAGGACAGGTACAGCACGGGGTTAGATACAAAGTAAAGCTCCCTCTGCACTGTCCCCATCAAACACTCCCAGGACAGGTACAGCACGGGGTTGGATACAGAGTAAAGCTCCCTCTGCACTGTCCACATCAAAGACTCCCAGGACAGGTACAGCACGGGGTTAGATACAGAGTAAAGCTCCCTCTGCACTGTCCCCATCAAACACTCCCAGGACAGGTACAGCACGCGGTTAGATACAGAGTAAAGCTCCCTCTACACTGTCCTCATCCAACACACCCAGGACAGGTACAGCACGCGGTTAGATACAGAGTAAAGCTCCCTCTACACTGTCCCCATCCAACACACCCAGGACAGATACAGCACGGAGTTAGATACAGATTAAAGCTCCCTCTACACTGTCCGCATCACACACTCCCAGCACAGGTACAGCACGGGGTTAGATACAGAATAAAGCTCCCTCTGCACTGTCCCCCATCAAACACTCGCAGGACAGGTACAGCACGGGGTTAGATACAGAGTAAAGCTCCCTCTACACTGTCCCCTTCAAACACTCCCAGGACAGGTACAGCACAGGGTGCGATACAGAGTAATGCTCCCTCGACACTGTCCCCATCAAACACTCCCAGGACAGGTACAGGACGGGGTTACATGCAAAGTAAAGTTCCCTCTCCACTGTCCGCATCAAACACTCCCAGGACAGGTACAGGACGGGGTTACATGCAAAGTAAAGTTCCCTCTCCACTGTCCCTCATCAAACACTCCCAGGACAGGTACATCACGGGGTTAGATACAGAGTAAAGCTCCCTCTACACTGTCCCCCATCAAACACTCCCAGGACAGGGACAGCACAGGGTGAGATACAGAGTAAAGCTCCCTCTGCACTGTCCGCATCACACACTCCCTGGACAGGTACAGTACGGGGTTAGATGCAAAGTAAAGTTCCCTCTACACTGTCCCCATCAAACACTCCCAGGACAAGTACAGCACACGGTTAGATACAGAGTAATTTTCCCTCTACACTGTCCGCATCAAACACTCCCAGGACAGGTACAGCACGGGGTTAGATACAGAGTAAAGCTCCCTCTGCACTGTCCCCATCAAACACTCCCAGGACAGGTGGAGCACGGGGTTAGATACAGAGAAAAGCTCCCTCTACACTGTCCCCATCTAAAACCCCCAGGACATGTTCAGCATGGGGTTACAGAATAAAGCTCCCTGCACACTGTCCCCATCAAACACACACAGGACATGTTCAGCATGGGGTTACAGAATAAAGCTCCCTCTACACTGTCCCCATCAAAAACCCCCAGGACATGTTCAGCATGGGGTTCCAGAATAAAGCTCCCTGCACACTGTCCCCATCAAACACACACAGGGCAGATAGAGCATGGGATTAGATACAGAGTAAAGCTCCCTCTACACTGTCCCCATCAAACACTCCCAGGACAGGTACAGCACGGGGTTAGATACAGAGTGAAGGTCCCTCTACACTGTCCCCATCAAACACTCCCAGGACAGGTACAGCACGGGGTTAGATACAGAGTCAAGCTCCGTCCACCCTGTCACTATCAAACGATCCAATGATAGATACAGCATAGGGATGGATACAGGGAAAAGCTGCTTCCCCACTGTCCACACCAAATCACCCAGGACAGGGACAGGACGGGTCTCGATAGAGAGTAAAGCTCCCTCTACATCGTCCCCCATCAAACACTCCCTGGACAGGTACAACTCGGAGCTAGATACAGAGTAAAGCTCCCTGTGCACTGTCCACATGAAATACTCCCAGGACAGATAGAGCATGGGGTTAGAAACAAAGTAAAGCTCCCTCTCTACTGTCCCCATCAATCACTCCCAGGACAACCACAGCATGGGCTAGGTACAGGGTAAAGTTCCCTCTACACTGTCCCCATCAAACACATCCAGGACAGGAACAGCACGTGGTTAGATACCCAGTAAAGCCCCCTCGAGACTGTCCCCATCAAATAGTCCCAGGACGGATAGAGCACGCGGTTTGATGCAGGGTAAAGCTCCCTCTACACTGTCCCCATCAAACACTCCCAGGACAGGTACAGCACGCGTTTAGATACAGAATAAAGCTCCCTCTGCATTGCCCCCCATCCAACACTCCCAGGACAGGTACAGCATGGGGTTAGATACAGAGTAAAGCTCCCTCTACACTGTCACCATCAAACACTCCCAGGACAGGTGGAGCACGGGGTTAGATACAGAGTAAAACTCCCGCTACACTGTCCCCATCAAACACTCACAGGAATGTTCAGCATGGGGTTACAGAATAAAGCTCCCTTCACACTGTCCTCATCAAACACACACAGGACAGATACAGCATGGGGTTAGATACAGAATAAAGCTCCCTGCACACTGTCCCCATCAAACACTCCCAGGGCAGGTACAGCACGGGGTTAGATACAGAGTAAAGCTTCCTCTACACTGTCCCCATCAAACACACCCAGGATGGATACAGCACGGGGTGAGATCCAGAGTAAAGTTCCCTCTACACTGTCCCCATCAAACACTCCCAGGACATGTGGAGCACGGGGTTAGATACAGAGTAAACCTCTCTCCACACGGTCCCCATCAAACACTGCCAGGACAGGTACAGCACGGGGCTAGATATAGACTAAAGCTCCCTCTACACTGTCCCCATCAAACACACCCAGGATAGATACAGCACGCGGTTAGAGACAGAGTAAAGCTTCCTTTGCATTGTCCCCCATCCAGCACTCCCAGGACAGGTCGAGCATGGGGTTAGATACAGAGTAAAGCTCCCTCTACACTGTCCCCATCAAACACTCCCAGGACAGGTACCGCACACGGTTAGATACAAAGTAAAGCTCCCTCTACACTGCCCCCATCAAACACTCCCAGGACAGGTACAGCACGGGGTTAGATACAGAGTAAAGCTCCCTCGACACTGTCCCCATCAAACACACACAGGACAGATAGAGCATGGGGTTAGATACAGAGTAAAGTTCCCTCTACACTGTCCCCATCAATCACTCCCAGGACAAGGACAGCATGGGCTAGGTACAGGGTAAAGCTCCCTCTACACTGTCCGCATCACACACTCCCAGGACAGGTACAGCACGGGGTTAGATGCAAAGTAAAGTTCCCTCTACACTGTCCCCATCAAACACTCCCAGGACAGGTACAGCACAGGGTAAGATACAGAGTAAAGCTCCCTCTACACTGTCCCCCATCAAACACTCCCAGGACAGGTACAGCACGGGGTTAGATACAAAGTAAAGCTCCCTCTGCACTGTCCCCATCAAACACTCCCAGGACAGGTACAGCACGGGGTTGGATACAGAGTAAAGCTCCCTCTGCACTGTCCACATCAAAGACTCCCAGGACAGGTACAGCACGGGGTTAGATACAGAGTAAAGCTCCCTCTGCACTGTCCCCATCAAACACTCCCAGGACAGGTACAGCACGCGGTTAGATACAGAGTAAAGCTCCCTCTACACTGTCCCCATCCAACACACCCAGGACAGGTACAGCACGCGGTTAGATACAGAGTAAAGCTCCCTCTACACTGTCCCCATCCAACACACCCAGGACAGATACAGCACGGAGTTAGATACAGATTAAAGCTCCCTCTACACTGTCCGCATCACACACTCCCAGCACAGGTACAGCACGGGGTTAGATACAGAATAAAGCTCCCTCTGCACTGTCCCCCATCAAACACTCGCAGGACAGGTACAGCACGGGGTTAGATACAGAGTAAAGCTCCCTCTACACTGTCCCCTTCAAACACTCCCAGGACAGGTACAGCACAGGGTGCGATACAGAGTAATGCTCCCTCGACACTGTCCCCATCAAACACTCCCAGGACAGGTACAGGACGGGGTTACATGCAAAGTAAAGTTCCCTCTCCACTGTCCGCAT
This sequence comes from Mustelus asterias, assembly GCF_964213995.1. Taxonomy (NCBI): domain Eukaryota; kingdom Metazoa; phylum Chordata; class Chondrichthyes; order Carcharhiniformes; family Triakidae; genus Mustelus; species Mustelus asterias. The sequence continues at coordinate 511,978 of NW_027590077.1, forward strand.
CAAACACTCCCAGGACAGGTACAGGACGGGGTTACATGCAAAGTAAAGTTCCCTCTCCACTGTCCCTCATCAAACACTCCCAGGACAGGTACATCACGGGGTTAGATACAGAGTAAAGCTCCCTCTACACTGTCCCCCATCAAACACTCCCAGGACAGGGACAGCACAGGGTGAGATACAGAGTAAAGCTCCCTCTGCACTGTCCGCATCACACACTCCCTGGACAGGTACAGTACGGGGTTAGATGCAAAGTAAAGTTCCCTCTACACTGTCCCCATCAAACACTCCCAGGACAAGTACAGCACACGGTTAGATACAGAGTAATTTTCCCTCTACACTGTCCGCATCAAACACTCCCAGGACAGGTACAGCACGGGGTTAGATACAGAGTAAAGCTCCCTCTGCACTGTCCCCATCAAACACTCCCAGGACAGGTGGAGCACGGGGTTAGATACAGAGAAAAGCTCCCTCTACACTGTCCCCATCTAAAACCCCCAGGACATGTTCAGCATGGGGTTACAGAATAAAGCTCCCTGCACACTGTCCCCATCAAACACACACAGGACATGTTCAGCATGGGGTTACAGAATAAAGCTCCCTCTACACTGTCCCCATCAAAAACCCCCAGGACATGTTCAGCATGGGGTTCCAGAATAAAGCTCCCTGCACACTGTCCCCATCAAACACACACAGGGCAGATAGAGCATGGGATTAGATACAGAGTAAAGCTCCCTCTACACTGTCCCCATCAAACACTCCCAGGACAGGTACAGCACGGGGTTAGATACAGAGTGAAGGTCCCTCTACACTGTCCCCATCAAACACTCCCAGGACAGGTACAGCACGGGGTTAGATACAGAGTCAAGCTCCGTCCACCCTGTCACTATCAAACGATCCAATGATAGATACAGCATAGGGATGGATACAGGGAAAAGCTGCTTCCCCACTGTCCACACCAAATCACCCAGGACAGGGACAGGACGGGTCTCGATAGAGAGTAAAGCTCCCTCTACATCGTCCCCCATCAAACACTCCCTGGACAGGTACAACTCGGAGCTAGATACAGAGTAAAGCTCCCTGTGCACTGTCCACATGAAATACTCCCAGGACAGATAGAGCATGGGGTTAGAAACAAAGTAAAGCTCCCTCTCTACTGTCCCCATCAATCACTCCCAGGACAACCACAGCATGGGCTAGGTACAGGGTAAAGTTCCCTCTACACTGTCCCCATCAAACACATCCAGGACAGGAACAGCACGTGGTTAGATACCCAGTAAAGCCCCCTCGAGACTGTCCCCATCAAATAGTCCCAGGACGGATAGAGCACGCGGTTTGATGCAGGGTAAAGCTCCCTCTACACTGTCCCCATCAAACACTCCCAGGACAGGTACAGCACGCGTTTAGATACAGAATAAAGCTCCCTCTGCATTGCCCCCCATCCAACACTCCCAGGACAGGTACAGCATGGGGTTAGATACAGAGTAAAGCTCCCTCTACACTGTCACCATCAAACACTCCCAGGACAGGTGGAGCACGGGGTTAGATACAGAGTAAAACTCCCGCTACACTGTCCCCATCAAACACTCACAGGAATGTTCAGCATGGGGTTACAGAATAAAGCTCCCTTCACACTGTCCTCATCAAACACACACAGGACAGATACAGCATGGGGTTAGATACAGAATAAAGCTCCCTGCACACTGTCCCCATCAAACACTCCCAGGGCAGGTACAGCACGGGGTTAGATACAGAGTAAAGCTTCCTCTACACTGTCCCCATCAAACACACCCAGGATGGATACAGCACGGGGTGAGATCCAGAGTAAAGTTCCCTCTACACTGTCCCCATCAAACACTCCCAGGACATGTGGAGCACGGGGTTAGATACAGAGTAAACCTCTCTCCACACGGTCCCCATCAAACACTGCCAGGACAGGTACAGCACGGGGCTAGATATAGACTAAAGCTCCCTCTACACTGTCCCCATCAAACACACCCAGGATAGATACAGCACGCGGTTAGAGACAGATTAAAGCTTCCTTTGCATTGTCCCCCATCCAGCACTCCCAGGACAGGTCGAGCATGGGGTTAGATACAGAGTAAAGCTCCCTCTACACTGTCCCCATCAAACACTCCCAGGACATGTGGAGCACGGGGCTAGATACAGAGTAAAGCTCCCTCTACACTGTCCCCATCAAACACTCCCAGGACAAGTGGAGCACGGGGCTAGATACAGAGTAAAGCTCCCTCTACACTGTCCCCATCAAACACTCCCAGGACAGGTACAGCACGGGGTTAGATACAGAGTAAAGCTCCCTCTACACTGTCCCCATCAAACACTCCCAGGACATGTGGAGCACGGGGCTAGATACAGAGTAAAGCTCCCTCTACACTGTCCCCATCAAACACTCCCAGGACAGGTACAGCACGGGGTTAGATACAGAGTAAAACTCCCTCTACACGGTCCCCATCAAACACTCCCAGGACAGACACAGCACGGGTTTAGATACAAAGTAAAGTTCCCTCTACACTGTCCCCATCAAATAGTCCCAGGACAGATAGAGCACGGGGTTTGATGCAGAGTAAAGCTCCCTCTACACTGTCCCCATCAAACACTCCCAGGACAGATAGAGCACGGGGTTTGATGCAGAGTAAAGCTCCCTCTACACTGTCCCCATCAAACACTCCCAGGACAGGTACAGCACGGGGTTCGATACAGATTCAAGCTCCCTCCACACTGTCCCCATCAAACACTCCCAGGACAGATACAGCATGGGGCTAGATATCGAGTAAAGCTCCCTCCACACTGTCCCCATCAAACACTCCCAGGACAGGTACAATACGGGGTTAGATACAGTGTCAAGCTCCCTCCACACAGTCCCCATCAAACACTCCCAGGACAGGTACAGCACGGGGTTAGATACAGAGTCAAGCTCCTTCCACACTGTCCCCATCAAACACTCCCAGGACAGGTACAGCACGGGGTTCGATGGAGAGTAAAACCCCCTCGACACTGTCCCCATCAAACACTCACAGGACATGTTCAGCATGGGGTTCCAGAATAAAGCTCCCTGCACACCGTCCCCATCAAACACACACAGGACAGATACAAGACGGGGTTAGATACAGAGTAAAGCTCCCTCTGCACTGTCCCCATCAAACACACACAGGACAGATACAACACGGGGTTAGATACAGAGTAAAGCTCCCTCTGCACTGTCCCCCATCAAACACACACAGGACAGATACAACACGGTGTTAGATAAAGGGAAAAGCTGCTTCCACACTGTCCCCATCAAACACACACAGGACAGGTACAACAAGGGGTTAGATACAGAGTAATGCTCCCTCTACACTGTCCCCATCAAACACACACAGGACAGATAGTGCATGGGGTTAGATACAGAGTAAAGCTCCCTCTCCACTGTCCCCATCAAACACACACAGGACAGGTACAGCACGGGGCTTGATATAGAGTAAAGCTCCCTCTGCACTGTCCCCAACAAACACTCCCAGGACAGGTCCAGCACGGGGTTAGATACAGAGTAAAGCTCCCTCTACACTGTCCCCATCAAACATACCCAGGACAGATAGAGCATGGGGTTAGATACAGAGTAAAGCTCCCTCTACACTGTCCCCATCCAACACTCCCAGGACAGATAGAGCATGGGGTTAGATACAGAGTAAAGCTCCCTCTACACTGTCCCCATCAAACACACCCAGGACAGATAGAGCATGGGGTTAGATACAGAGTAAAGCTCCCTCTACACTGTCTCCATCAAACACACACAGGACAGATAGAGCATGGGGTTACATACATAGTAAAGCTCCCTCTACACTGTCCCCATCAAACACACCCAGGACAGGTACAGCACGGGGTTAGATACAGAGGAAAGCTCCCTCCACACTGTCCCCATCAAACACACCCAGGACAGGTACAGCACGGGGTTAGAGACAGAGGAAAGCTCCCTCCACACTGTCCCCATCAAACACACCCAGGACAGTTACAGCACGGGGTTCGATACAGAGTAAAGCTCTCTCCACACTGTCCCCATCAAACACACCCAGGACCGGTACAGCACGGGGTTACATACAGAGTAAAGCTCCCTCTACACTGTATCTACACCCTATCGGTAACTGCAACACTATATTCTGCACCCTTTCCTCTCCTTCTCCCCTGTGTACTCTATGAACGGTATGTTTTGTCTGTATAGCGCACAAGAAACAATACTTTTCACTGCATCCCAATACAAATCAATCAAATCAAATCAAATTAACACGGTGAAGTTTGGACCCTGTGGGGTGACAGTTGTCTGAATACAGATTCTATCTTATTGTAACATTCAGGTACCACGTGTACTGAGCTCACCAGCGTTCTGTCTGTATTGTGTGAATCCAGTCTTGAAATCTCCACTCATGTTGCTAATTCTGCCAAGACAGAAACAGAAAGAATGTTTGAATTCTCCGTGATTAGACCCCTTAACAATAAACAACATGGTGGATGAGAGGGATAGAGAGAGAGAGGAAGAGATACAGAGTAACAGAGAGGTAGGGAGAATGAGAGAGAGCAATGCACAGAGTAACAGTTGTCTGAATACAGATTCCATCTCATTGTAACATTCGGTACCACATGTACTGAGCTCACCAGCATTTGCAGAAGCCATTATATAAATACTGTTCTGTCTGTATTGTGTGAATCCAATCTTGAAATTTGCACTCATGTTGCTAATTCTGCCAAGACAGAAACAGAAAGAGTGTCTGAATTCTCCGTGATTCGACCCCTTAACGATAAACAACATGGTGGATGAGAGGGATAGAGAGAGAGAGGAAGAGAGCGAGAGATGGAGCGATGCAGAGTAACAGAGAGATAGGGAGAGGGAGCAATGCAGAGAGTAACAGTTAGACAGTGAGGAATAGAGATTAATTCAGATGGATAGTGAGTGACAGGGGAGTCGGAGACGCTACATAAACAAGGTAAAGATTTGAAAATGGGGGAGTGTTTCTTACCCACTTTTAAAAGACAATCCACACTCACACCAGTCACATTTCACACTCTCTGCTCAGTCCTGTGTTGGGGGGTGTTGAGTGTGGGATCAGTGCTTGCTTTTCTCAAACCGCACTGATATTCCCAACAAGGGCAAGAGGTTTCAGTGTTTAAAACTGTAAACATTTAAAAACAAAAGCAGATAGGATTTGGTTAAATCTCACGGGATCCAGGGTGAGGTAGCCAAATTGATATAAAATAGGCTTGATGACAGAAGGTGGTGGTAGAGGGTTGTTTTTTTGTCAAACTGGAGGCCTGTGACCAGCGGGGTGCCTCAGGGAACGGTGCTGGGTCCACTGTTATTTGTCATTTATATTAATGATTTGGATGAGAATTTAGGTGGCATGGTTCGTAAGTTTGCAAATGACACCAACATTTATGGCATAGTGGACAGTGAAGAAGGTTATCTAGGATTGCAACGGGATCTTGATCAATTGGGCCAGTGGGCTGATGAATGGCAGATGGAGTTTAATTTAGATAAATGCGAGGTGATGCATTTTGGTGGATTGAACCAACGCAGGACTTACTCAGTTAATGGTAGGGTGTTGGTGAGAGTTACAGAACAAAGAGATCTCGGGGTACAGATTGATAACTCCTTGAAAGTGGAGTCACAGGTGGATAGAGTGGTGAAGAAGGCATTCCACACTCTTGGTTTCATTGGTCAGAACATGGAATACAGGTGTTGGGACGTCTTGTTGAAGTTATACAAGGCATTGGTAAGACCACACTTGGAATGCTGTGTATTGTTTTGGTCACCCTATTATAGAAAGGATATTATTAAACCAGAAAGTGCGCACAAAAGAATTACTGGGATGCTACAGGGTCTTGATGGTTTGAGTTATAATGAGAGGCTGGATAGTCTGGGACTTTTTGTCCTTGAGTTGACTTAGGCGTGGTCTTATAGAGGTCTATAAAATAATGAGGCATAAATATAGCAGCTTTATAGAACCTCAGTTAATCCGCACTTGGAATATAGTGTTCAATTCTGATCGACACACTGCCAGAAAAATGTGGAGGCTTTGGAGAGGATTCAGAAAAGATTTACCAGGATGTTGCCTGGTATGGAGGGCATTAGCTATGAGGAGAGGTTGGAGAAACTTGATTTGTTCTCATTGGAACGACAGAGGTTGAGGGGTGAACTGGTAGAAGTCTACAAGATTATGAGGGGCATGGTCAGAGTGGATATTCAGAAGCTTTTTCTCTGGGTCGAAGAGTCAATTACTCGGGGGCATAAGTTTCAGGTGCGAGAGGCAAGGTTTAAAGGAGATGTACGAGGCATGTTTTTTACACAGAGGGTGGTGTGCCTGGAACTCACTGCCGGGGAGGTAGTGGAAGCAGACACAATCGTGAGTTTTACGGAGTGTCTGGACAAATACATGAATAGGATGGGAATAGAGGGATATGGTCCCCGGAAGGGTAGGGGGTTTTAGTTCAGTCAGGCAGCATGGTCGGTGCAGGCTTGGAGGGCCGAAGGGCCTGTTCCTGTGCTGTAATTTTTGTTGTCCTTTGATAAGCTAGTCAACATCTTTTCCAAAAGGGAGAGGAGTCTAAAACTAGAGGGCACAGGTTTAAGGTGAGAGAGGAGAGGGTCCAGAGGGCAATTCTTTTCACACAGAGGGTGGTGAGGAATTGGAACAAGCTGCCAGAGGTCGTAGTAGCGGCGGGTACAATTTTATATTTTAGAAAGCATTTAGACAGTTATATTGGGAAGATTGGTATGGAGGGATATATGTCAAACAGGCAAATGGTACTAGCTTAATGGTAAAATCTGGGTGGCATGGACAAGTTTGGCCAAAGGGCTTGTTTCCAATGTGTAAATCTTTATGTCTCTACCCCGCTGGGCCCTGTAAGAACTCTCTGAGTTTGAATGAGATCACCTCTCATTCTTCCAAAGTGCATAAAATAAAAGTCCAGTCTATTGAATCTTTCCTCAGGGGACACTCCCTCCACCCCTGGAATTAATGCAGTGAAACCTCATTGAAGTCTCTCAACAAGAATGTATTTCCTTAGGTAAGAGGATAAAACTGTACACAACACTGTGTGTGTGGTTAAAGCCCCAGTTTGTGTCTTAGTTTGACTGTATTTGGACACAAACTCACACACCACACATGTGGATAAATGTGATGTTATCCACTTTGAACGGAGAAACAGAATGGCAGAGTATAGGTTAAATGGTGATAGATTGGGAATGATGGTGTACAAAGGGACCTGGATGTCCTTATACACCAGTCACTGGAAGTGAGCTTGCAGGAAAGCAAGCAGTTAGGAAGACCAATGGGATGTTGTCCTTCTTTGCAAGAGGATGTGAGTCCAGGAGCAAGGATGTCTTACTGCAGCTGGACAGGGCCTCAGTGAGACCACACCTGGAGTATTGTGGACAGTTTTGCTCTCCTTATCTGAGAAAGCATTGAAGAAAATTGCTCACTGTGAACAAACCTAAAAAAGCTGACTGATGTTTCATTCCAGATTCTCAGAGGGAGAGAGAGAGAGATTCAGAGAAAACACAGACTGAGTGAGTGAGAAAAAGGGAGTGACAGAGATCAAGAGGGGGACCGAGAGATAGTGAGTGAGAGAAATATATCAGTCAGAGTGCATCGGAAAAGGAGGATTGGGATTTGTCAGCCTTGCTTTATGGAAAGCTTTAGTGTTTGGTCAGAATGTTAACACGGTGAAGTTTGGAGCCTCTGGGGTGACAGTTGTCTGAATACAGATTCTATCTCATTGTAACATTAATGTACCACGTGTACTGAGCTCACCAACATTTGCAAACCATCGTTTGAAGAAAGCTTGCTGTTTATATTGTATGAATCCAGCCCTTTGGAAATGTAGTCAGTCTTATTCAGGAAAAGGACAAGCTAATTTCAGAGGGAGAGATACAGATACAGAGGCAGGCTGGGACTGAAACAGGATGGGATTGTGCTGTACAGGTTTCAGAGCTGACACTGAGACACACACAAGATGTACAGTCGCAGATTGTACCTGACACTTACAACAAAACGTCGCAAATAGGAACAGGAGGAGACCATTCGGCCCATCGAGACTGCACCGACAATAATCCCACCCTATCCCCGTAACACCACACATTTACCCTGCTGATCCCCCCCGAAACTAGGGTCAATTTGTCACGGCCAATCAACCAACCTGGGCATCTTTTGACTGTGGGAGGAAACCGGAGCACCCGGAGGAAACCATGATCAGCCATGGTCACAATGGATGGCGGAGCAGGATGGAAGGGCTGAATGGCCTCCACCTGTTCCTATTTTCTATGTTTCTTTGTAAGTTCCACGTGGCAAAGTGTTTCTTCATTTCACTCCTAAAAGTCTAAAATACCAAACATTGTCTAAAATAAAATGTCCCCAAGTCCTGGACTCCCCAACCAGCAGAAAATGTTCCTCTTTATCAGCATCTGTGGGTCATCCTGACTCGAAACATTGGCTCCATTCCCTCTCCACAGATGCTGTTTAATGCGTTTCACTGCATTAAAACCTGCTGAGATTTTCTGTTTTTGTTTCAGCGCCTGTTCGGCGACACTGAGGGAGAATTTAGCATGGCCAATGCACCCTAACCATCGTGTCTTTCGAACTGTGGGGGGAAAGTGGAGCAGGCGGAGGAAACCCACGCAGACACGGGGAGAATGTACAGACTCCGCACAGACAGTGACCCAAGCCTGGAATCGACCCTGGGTCCCTGGCGCTCTGAGGCAGCAGTGCTAACCTCTGTGCCACCCATGATTCCTGCATCTGCAGTATTTTGCTTTTAGCTTTCTTCTTTATTAACCCTCTCCATTTCACTTATTATTTTGAAGGGTTTCATTAAGTCACTCCTTAACCTCAATCCCAGTGTTTCAGAGTAAATCTTCATCAACACAAAAACCATACAATCACCACAGTGCAGAAGGAGGCCATTCAGCCTATCGGGTCTGTACTGACTCTCCGAAAGAGCATCTATCCGCATAACGCCATGCATTTACCAGAGCTAATTCCCCGAACCTACACATCCCTGGACACTAAGGGGTAATTTAGCATAGCCAATCAAAATAGCCCGCATATCTTTGGAGTGTGGGAGGAAACCGGGGCACCCGGAGGAAACCAACGCAGACATGGGGAGAATGTGTAAACTCCACACAGACAGTCACCCGAGGCTGGAATTGAACCCGTGTTCCTGACGCTGTGAGGCAGCAGTGCCAACCACTGTGCCACCGTACCACCCTGCTCAGAAAACACTTCCAACCCAAACACAACACACAGAGTAAAATCCCCTCTGCTCTGTCCAAGGAATTTTTAATTGCAGATTTTTAGGTTGACTTTTAGGAAAAACAGAACTCAAATTGCTCAGCATCCCAGTGTGGACTCTTGTTTATTCCAACCATGATCTCATCTCTGCAGATTCTAACATGAAGTTTAAGCTGTGAATACAGTTGTGTCTGTCTGTCTCAGAGTTTGTGTATTCAGTCTTTCACTGCCTTTTAAACTTCTCAGGAGAATTTGAATGCTGGATGTTGCTTAATCATTCCTTTCTCTCAGCACATGGAACTGGTGAAACTTCAAGGGTCACAATCTAATGTCAGTAACAAAGAACTGTATCTTTATTCATCCATCATTTCCAATCTCTGAATAGATCACACACATTTCCAGAATGCAGGAAGCTCTCAATGGAAACTGCTTCCAATTATTCCCCAATACAATTGTTCAGACTTTACTGTAAACTACATTCCACTGACATTCCCAAAGCAGCCACAGAAAAGTGACTGGTTATTTTAAACATTGAAACTGAACTATATTAACTTACGGTTCACTCACATTGTACAGAAATGTTGACACTGTGGGATGACAGTTTGGGGGTAACATTGCAACATTAAGGTGCCCTGCGTATTGTGTTTGACAACATTTGCAGCATTTCCAAAATATCAGCGACATTGCTGTGTGTATTGTGTGAATCCAGCTGTGAAATATCCACACATATTGAACTCCCACTGCTGCTGCCTTTTCATCATTTATAAACACACAAACTAGAAGCAGGAGGAGGCCACTCGGCCCTTCCAGCCTGCTGCAACATTCATCATGATCATGGCTGATCATCAAATTCAACATCCTGATCCCACTTTAGCCCCAAGAGCTCTATCCAATTACTGGACTAAATTAGATCCCTGTTTGTTCCCACATTGAAGCGATCGAAGAGTGGATTCATCAAGTTTTTTGATGCAGAGAAAACCTCCCTCTACACTGTCCCCATCAAACACTCCCAGGACAGCTACAGCACGGGGTTAGATACAGAGTAAAGCTCCCTCGACACTGTCCCCCATCAAACACTCCCAGGACAGATACAGAACGGGGTCAGATAAAGAGTAAAGCTCCCTCTACACTGTCCCCATCAAACACTCCCAGGACATGTTCAGCATGGGGTTACAGAATTAAGCTCCCTGCACACTGTCCCCATCAAACACACACAGGACAGATAGAGCATGGGTTTAGATACAGAGTAAAGCTCCCTCTGCACTGTCCACATCAAACACACCCAGGACAGGTACAGCACAGGGTTAGATACAGAGTAAAGCTCCCTCGACACTGTCCCCAATCAGACACCCACATGACAGTAACAGCACGGGGTTAGATACAGAGTAAAGCTCCCTCTACACTGTCCCCATCAAACAGACCGAGGATAGATACAGCAAAGGGGTTAGATACAGAGTAAAGCTCCCTCTACACTGTCCCCATCAAACACTCCCAGGACAGGTACAGCACGCGGTTAGATACAGAGTAAACCTCCCTCTACACTGTCCCCATCAAACACTCCCAGGACAGGTACAGCACGGGGTTAGATACAGAGTAAAGCTCCCTCCAAATTGTCCCCATCAAACACTCCCAGGACAGGTATAGCACGGGGTTAGATACAGAGTAAAGCTCCCTCCACACTGTCCCCATCAAACACTCCCAGGACAGGTACAGCACGGGGTTAGATACAGAGTAAAGCTCCCTCTACACTGTCCCCCATCAAACACTCCCAGGACAGGTACAGCATGGGGTTAGATACAGAGTCAAGCTCCCTCCACACTGTCCCCATCAAACCCTCCCAGGACAGGTACAGCACAGGGTTAGATACAGAGTCAAGCTCCCTCCACACTGTCCCCCATCAAACACTCCCAGGACAGGTACAGCACGGGGTTAGATACAGAGTCAAGCTCCCTCCACACTGTCCCCCATCAAACACTCCCAGGACAGGTACAGCACGGGGTTAGATACAGAGTAAAGCTCCCTCTGCACTGTCCCCATCAAACACACCCAGGACAGGTACAGCACGGGGTTAGATACAGAGTAAAGCTCCCTCTGCACTGTCCCCATCAAACACACCCAGGACAGGTACAGCACGGGGTTAGATACAGAGTAAAGCTCCCTCTGCACTGTCCCCATCAAACACACCCAGGACAGGTACAGCACGGGGTTAGATACAGAGTAAAGATCCCTCTGCACTGTCCCCATCAAACACTCCCAGGACAGGTACAGCACGGGCTTAGATACAGAGTCAAGCTCCCTCCACACTGTCACTATCAAATAATCCAATGATAGATACAGCACGGGGTTAGATACAGAGTAAAGCTCCCTCCACACTGTCCCCATCAAACACTCCCAGGGCAGGGACAGCACAGGGTTAGATACAGAGTAAAGCTCCCTCTACACTGTCCCCATCAAACACTCACAGGACAGATACAGCACGGGGTTAGATACAGAGTAAAGCTCCCTCCACACTGTCCCCATCAAACACTCCCAGGACAGATACAGCATGCGGTTAGATACAGAGTAAAGCTCCCTCTACATCGTCCCCCATCAAACACTCCCAGGACAGGTACAGCACGGCTTAGGTCCAGAGTAAAGCTCCCTCTGCACTGTCCCCATCAAACATTCCCTGGACAGGTACAGCACGGGGTTAGATACAGAGTAAAGCTCCCTGTGCACTGTCCACATCAAACACTCCCAGGAAAGATAGAGCACGGGGTTAGAAACAAAGTAAAGCTCCCTCTCTACTGTCCCCATTAATCACTCCCAGGACAACCACAGCATGGGCTAGGTACAGGGTAAAGTTCCCTGTACACTGTCGCCCATCAAACACATCCAGGACAGGAACAGCACGGGGTTACATACCCAGTAAAGCCCCCTCGAGACTGTTCCCATCAAATAGTCCCAGGACGGATAGAGCACGCAGTTTGATGCAGGGAAAAGCTCCCTCTACACTGTCCCCCATCAAACACTCCCAGGACGGGTACAGCACGTGTTTAGATACAGAATAAACTCCCTCTGCATTGCCCCCCATCAAACACTCCCAGGACAGGTGGAGCACGGGGTTAGATAGAGAGTAAAACTCCCTCTACACGGTCCCCATCAAACACTCACAGGACATGTTCAGCATGGGGTTACAGAATAAAGCTCCCTGCACACTGTCCCCATCAAACACACCCAGGACAGATACAGCACAGGGATAGATACAGAGTAAAGCTCCCTCTACACTGTCCCCATCAAACACCCCCAGGACAGGTACAGCACGGGGTTAGATACAGAGTAAAGCTCCCTCTACACTGTCCCCATCAAACACTCCCAGGACAGATACAGCACGCGGTTAGATACAGAATATAGCTCCCTCTGCATTGTCCCCCATCCAACACTCCCAGGACAGGTCGGGCATGGGGTTAGATGCAGAGTAAAGCTCCCTCTGCACTGTCCGCATCAAACACACACAGGACAGGTGAAGCACGGGGTTAGATAGAGAGTAAAACTCCCTCTACACTGTCCCCATCAAACACTCACAGGACAGATACAGCATGGGCTTAGATACAGAGTGAAGTTCCCTCCACACTGTCCCCATCAAACACTGACAGGGCAGGTACAGCACGGGGCTAGATATAGAGTAAAGCTCCCTCCACACTGTCCCCATCAAACACTGCCAGGACAGGTACAGCGTGGGGATAGGTATAGAGTAAAGCTCCCTCCGCACTGTCCCCATCAAACACAACCAGGACAGGTACAGCACGGGGTTCGATACAGAGTCAAGCTCCCTCTGCACTGTCCCCCATCAAACACTCCCAGGACAGGTACAGCACGGGGTTAGATACAGTGTCAAGCTCCCTCCACACTGTCAGTATCAAACAATCCAATGATAGATACAGCATAGTGATGGATACAGGGACAAGCTGGTTCCACACTGTCCACATCGAACTCACCCAGGACAGGGACAGCACGGGTCTCGATAGAGAGTAAAGCTCCCTCTAAATCGTCCCCCATCAAACACTCCCAGGACAGATACAGTACTTGTTAGATCCAGAGTAAAGCTCCCTCCGCACTGTCCCCATCAAACATTCCCTGGAGAGGGACTACTCGGAGCTAGATGCAGAGTAAAGCTCCCTGTGCACTGTCCACATCAAACACTCCCAGGAAAGATAGAGCACGGGGTTAGAAACAAAGTAAAGCTCCCTCTCTGCTGTCCCCATCAATCACTCCCAGGACAACCACAGCATGGGCGAGGTACAGGTTAAAGCTCCCTCTACACTGTCCCCATCAAACACTCCCAGGACAGGTACAGCACGGGGTTAGATACAGAGTAAAGCTCCCTCGACACTGCCCCCATCAAACACTCCCAGGACAGGTACAGCACGGGGTTAGATACAGAGTAAAGCTCCCTCTGCACTGTCCCCCATCAAACACTCCCAGGACAGGTACAGCACGGGGTTAGATACAGAGTAAAGTTCCCTCGACACTGCCCCCATCAAACACTCCCAGGACAGATAGAGCACGGGGTTAGATACAGAGTAAAGCTCCCTCTACACTGTCCCCCATCAAACACTCCCAGGACAGGTACAGCACGGGGTTAGATACAGAGTAAAGCTCCCTCTGCACTGTCCCCCATCAAACACTCCCAGGACAGGTACAGCACGGGGTTAGATACAGAGTAAAGCTCCCTCGACACTGCCCCCATCAAACACTCCCAGGACAGGTACAGCACGGGGTTAGATACAGAGTAAAGCTCCCTCTACACTGTCCCCATCAAACACTCCCAGGACAGATACAGCACGGGGTTAGATACAGAGTAAAGCTCCCTCTACACTGTCCCCATCAAACACTCCCAGGACAGGTACAGCACGGGGTTAGATACAGAGTAAAGCTCCCTCTACACTGTCCCCCATCAAACACTCCCAGGACAGATACAGCACGGGGTTAGATACAGAATAAAGCTCCCTCTGCATTGTCCCCCATCAAACACTCCCAGGACAGGTATAGCATGGGGTTAGATACAGAGTAAAGCTCCCTCTGCACTGTCCCCATCAAACACTCCCAGGACAGGTGGAGCACGGGGTTAGATGGAGAGTAAAACCCCCTCTACACTGTCCGCATCAAACACTCACAGGACATGTTCAGCATGGGGTTACAGAATAAAGCTCCCTGCACACTGTCCCCATCAAACACAAACAGGACAGATACAACACGGGGTTAGATACAGAGTAAAGCTCCCTCTGCACTGCCCCCATCAAACACAAACAGGACAGATACAACACGGGGTTAGATACAGAGTAAAGCTCCCTCTACACTGTCCCCATCAAACACTCCCAGGACAGATACAGCACGGGGTTAGATACAGAGTAAAGCTCCCTCTACACTGTCCCCATCAAACACTCCCAGGACAGGTACAGCACGGGGTTAGATACAGAGTAAAGCTCCCTCTACACTGTCCCCCATCAAACACTCCCAGGACAGATACAGCACGGGGTTAGATACAGAATAAAGCTCCCTCTACACTGTCCCCATCAAACACTCACAGGACAGATACAGCACGGGGTTAGATACAGAGTAAAGCTCCCTCCACACTGTCCCCATCAAACACTCCCAGGACAGATACAGCATGCGGTTAGATACAGAGTAAAGCTCCCTCTACATCGTCCCCCATCAAACACTCCCAGGACAGGTACAGCACGGCTTAGGTCCAGAGTAAAGCTCCCTCTGCACTGTCCCCATCAAACATTCCCTGGACAGGTACAGCACGGGGTTAGATACAGAGTAAAGCTCCCTGTGCACTGTCCACATCAAACACTCCCAGGAAAGATAGAGCACGGGGTTAGAAACAAAGTAAAGCTCCCTCTCTACTGTCCCCATTAATCACTCCCAGGACAACCACAGCATGGGCTAGGTACAGGGTAAAGTTCCCTGTACACTGTCGCCCATCAAACACATCCAGGACAGGAACAGCACGGGGTTACATACGCAGTAAAGCCCCCTCGAGACTGTTCCCATCAAATAGTCCCAGGACGGATAGAGCACGCAGTTTGATGCAGGGAAAAGCTCCCTCTACACTGTCCCCCATCAAACACTCCCAGGACGGGTACAGCACGTGTTTAGATACAGAATAAACTCCCTCTACATTGCCCCCCATCAAACACTCCCAGGACAGGTGGAGCACGGGGTTAGATAGAGAGTAAAACTCCCTCTACACGGTCCCCATCAAACACTCACAGGACATGTTCAGCATGGGGTTACAGAATAAAGCTCCCTGCACACTGTCCCCATCAAACACACCCAGGACAGATACAGCACAGGGATAGATACAGAGTAAAGCTCCCTCTACACGGTCCCCATCAAACACCCCCAGGACAGGTACAGCACGGGGTTAGATACAGAGTAAAGCTCCCTCTACACTGTCCCCATCAAACACTCCCAGGACAGATACAGCACGCGGTTAGATACAGAATATAGCTCCCTCTGCATTGTCCCCCATCCAACACTCCCAGGACAGGTCGGGCATGGGGTTAGATACAGAGTAAAGCTCCCTCTGCACTGTCCGCATCAAACACACACAGGACAGGTGAAGCACGGGGTTAGATAGAGAGTAAAACTCCCTCTACACTGTCCCCATCAAACACTCACAGGACAGATACAGCATGGGCTTAGATACAGAGTGAAGTTCCCTCCACACTGTCCCCATCAAACACTGACAGGACAGGTACAGCACGGGGCTAGATATAGAGTAAAGCTCCCTCCACACTGTCCCCATCAAACACTGCCAGGACAGGTACAGCGTGGGGATAGGTATAGAGTAAAGCTCCCTCCGCACTGTCCCCATCAAACACACCCAGGACAGGTACAGCACGGGGTTCGATACAGAGTCAAGCTCCCTCTGCACTGTCCCCCATCAAACACTCCCAGGACAGGTACAGCACGGGGTTAGATACAGTGTCAAGCTCCCTCCACACTGTCAGTATCAAACAATCCAATGATAGATACAGCATAGTGATGGATACAGGGACAAGCTGGTTCCACACTGTCCACATCGAACTCACCCAGGGCAGGGACAGCACGGGTCTCGATAGAGAGTAAAGCTCCCTCTACATCGTCCCCCATCAAACACTCCCAGGACAGATACAGTACTTGTTAGATCCAGAGTAAAGCTCCCTCCGCACTGTCCCCATCAAACATTCCCTGGAGAGGGACTACTCGGAGCTAGATGCAGAGTAAAGCTCAATGTGCACTGTCCACATCAAACACTCCCAGGAAAGATAGAGCACGGGGTTAGAAACAAAGTAAAGCTCCCTCTCTGCTGTCCCCATCAATCACTCCCAGGACAACCACAGCATGGGCGAGGTACAGGTTAAAGCTCCCTCTACACTGTCCCCATCAAACACTCCCAGGACAGGTACAGCACGGGGTTAGATACAGAGTAAAGCTCCCTCGACACTGCCCCCATCAAACACTCCCAGGACAGGTACAGCACGGGGTTAGATACAGAGTAAAGCTCCCTCTGCACTGTCCCCCATCAAACACTCCCAGGACAGGTACAGCACGGGGTTAGATACAGAGTAAAGTTCCCTCGACACTGCCCCCATCAAACACTCCCAGGACAGATAGAGCACGGGGTTAGATACAGAGTAAAGCTCCCTCTACACTGTCCCCCATCAAACACTCCCAGGACAGGTACAGCACGGGGTTAGATACAGAGTAAAGCTCCCTCTGCACTGTCCCCCATCAAACACTCCCAGGACAGGTACAGCACGGGGTTAGATACAGAGTAAAGCTCCCTCGACACTGCCCCCATCAAACACTCCCAGGACAGGTACAGCACGGGGTTAGATACAGAGTAAAGCTCCCTCTACACTGTCCCCATCAAACACTCCCAGGACAGATACAGCACGGGGTTAGATACAGAGTAAAGCTCCCTCTACACTGTCCCCATCAAACACTCCCAGGACAGGTACAGCACGGGGTTAGATACAGAGTAAAGCTCCCTCTACACTGTCCCCCATCAAACACTCCCAGGACAGATACAGCACGGGGTTAGATACAGAATAAAGCTCCCTCTGCATTGTCCCCCATCAAACACTCCCAGGACAGGTATAGCATGGGGTTAGATACAGAGTAAAGCTCCCTCTGCACTGTCCCCATCAAACACTCCCAGGACAGGTGGAGCACGGGGTTAGATGGAGAGTAAAACCCCCTCTACACTGTCCGCATCAAACACTCACAGGACATGTTCAGCATGGGGTTACAGAATAAAGCTCCCTGCACACTGTCCCCATCAAACACAAACAGGACAGATACAACACGGGGTTAGATACAGAGTAAAGCTCCCTCTGCACTGCCCCCATCAAACACAAACAGGACAGATACAACACGGGGTTAGATACAGAGTAAAGCTCCCTCTACACTGTCCCCATCAAACAATCCCAGGACAGATACAGCACGGGGTTAGATACAGAGTAAAGCTCCCTCTACACTGTCCCCATCAAACACTCCCAGGACAGGTACAGCACGGGGTTAGATACAGAGTAAAGCTCCCTCTACACTGTCCCCCATCAAACACTCCCAGGACAGATACAGCACGGGGTTAGATACAGAATAAAGCTCCCTCTGCATTGTCCCCCATCAAACACTCCCAGGACAGGTATAGCATGGGGTTAGATACAGAGTAAAGCTCCCTCTGCACTGTCCCCATCAAACACTCCCAGGACAGGTGGAGCACGGGGTTAGATGGAGAGTAAAACCCCCTCTACACTGTCCGCATCAAACACTCACAGGACATGTTCAGCATGGGGTTACAGAATAAAGCTCCCTGCACACTGTCCCCATCAAACACAAACAGGACAGATACAACACGGGGTTAGATACAGAGTAAAGCTCCCTCTGCACTGCCCCCATCAAACACAAACAGGACAGATACAACACGGGGTTAGATACAGAGTAAAGCTCCCTCTACACTGTCCCCATCAAACACTCCCAGGGCAGGTACAGCACGGGGTTAGATACGGAGTAAAGCTCCCTCTACACTGTCCCCATCAAACACACACAGGACAGATAGAGCATGGGTTAGATACAGAGTAAAGGATTCGAGTAGAAGAGCAAGGATGTCTTACTGCAGCTGGACAGAGCCTCGGTGAGACCACACCTGGAGTCTTGTGTACAGTGGTCCTCTCCTTGTCTGAGGAAGGATGTACTTGCCACAGAGGGAGAGCAGTGAATGTTCACCAGACTGATTCCTGGGATGGCAGCATTGAAGAGTGAGCGGGGATCTAATTGAAAGGTATAAAATTCTGAAAGTGCTGGACAGGCTGGATACAGGGATATTGTTTCCTCCGGCTGGGGGTGTCTGGAACAAGGGGTCACAGTCTCAGGATACGGGGGAGGCCATTTGGGACTGAGATGAGGGGAAACCTCTTCACTCAGAGGGTGGTGAACCTGTGGAATTCTCTCCCACAGAAAGCTGTGGAGACCAAGTCACTGAATATATTTAAGAAGGAAATAGATAGATTTCTTGACTCTAAAGGTGTCGAGGTGTATGGGGAGAGCACTGGGGTATGGCATTGAGACAGAGGATCGGCCATGATAGTGTTGAATGGTGGGTCAGGCTCGAAGGGCTGAATGGCCTCCTCCTCCTCCTATTTTCTATGTTGATGTGACCGCCCCAAGTCTCTTTGGGCCTCCATTCTTTCCAGCCTTTCCCCATTCATAAAGCAATCTGTTCTATCCTTTTTAAAGTGGGTGACCACACAATTGTCTCCAATGAAATCCATCGTTCAATCTTTGAACCATTCAGTTAAGACATTTTACTTTAGGGCGGCACGGCGGCACAGTGGTTCGTACTGCTGCCTCACAGCGCCAGGGACCCGGGTTCAATTCCAGCCTCAGGTGACTGTGTGGAGTTTGCACATTCTCCCCGTGTCTGCGTGGGTTTCCTCCGGGTGCTCTGGTTACCTTCCACACTCGCAAGATATATAGGTTAGATGGATTAGCAATGGGGTTATGGGGATAGGGCTGGGGTGAGGGCCTGGGTAAGATACTCTGTCATCAAGTCTGTGCAGACTCAATGAGCTGAATGGCCTCTTATGCAGCGGAATACCTCTTTGCCATTTGAAGTTTCTAGCGGTAAGACTTAAAATGCTGCCTATTTCTGTGAAATGTAGCAAACATTCAGTCTCATCACCGGGCGACATGATGGCACAGTGGTTAGCACTGCTCCCCCACAGCACCAAGGATCCACGTTCAATTCCAGCCTCGGGTGACTGTCTGTGTGGAGTTTGTACGTTCTCCCAGTGTCTGCGTGGGTTTCCTCCGGGTGCTCTGGTTTCCTCCCACACTCCAAAGATGTGCGGGTTAGGTTAATTGGCCGTGCTCAATTGCCCCTTAGTGTTAGGGGGATTCAGGCCCGGGTGGTATTGTTGTCGGGGGCAGGCTTGATGGACCAAAGGACCTCCTTCTGCACTTTAGGGATTCTATGATGAACGGCATAGTGGCACAGTGGTTAGCACAGCGCCAAGAACCCAGGTTCAATTCCAGCCTCAGCTCGCTGTCAGTGTAGAGTTCTCCCAGTGTCTGCGTGGGTTTCCTCCGGGTGCTCCAGTTTCCTCCCACAGTCCAAACATGTGCGGGTTAGGTGGATTGGCCATGATAAATTGACCTTAGTGTCAGGGGAATAACAGGGTAAATATATGGGGTTACGGGAATCGGGCATGGGTGGGATTGTGGTCGATGCAGACTCGATGGGCCGAATGGTCTGCCCTTTAGGGATTCTATGATCTCAAATCATTGATAAATACGATGAAACTGAGACAGACACGGGGGCTTTGCAGCAGCAGGCAGAATGGGAATCATTGCATCCTGCACCGAGTTTTATTACACAACCAATTTCAGAAAATTCACAACTCTAATTCACAACAGCAAAGTGTGGGATTGCAAACTTGGAATTATTAGCACAGGACTAAAGTTTAAAAGCTAAACACTGACATTCGGAAACAAGAGATGGCCTCACATCTTCAATTCTGTGATTGTCCCCCATCTCCTGCTCTGAATATTACAATATCTCTGCCCCCTTCATGCGTCTGCAGACTTTGAAAGTTACTCAGACATCGGTGAAACTAGTCTTTATCTCGGGGCATTTCCTGTGAAATATGCACCTTCTGCAACGAGACACAATCTAATTGACGCTTTCTGATACAATCTGAATCTCCTTTCAAACAACCTCCCAACCCCACTGTGCAGGAATGTCACCTTTTGTCACATTCCCCAACGCAATTGTTGACACTTTATCAGGCGGGAAAAGTAGATTCAACTGACAGATTCTGAGCACCAGGTCGAATCTTTAAGATGTAAAAATGAACTGAAAGCCCAGGTCTCTCTGTTCTTGAATCCATTTTAACATTGAACCATTGATTTTAAATTGCTTCTCCTGTATAAAAATATCATCTATCAACCTCAGATTTAAACATTAATAAGCGACTGAGCATCAACTGCGAATTATAGAAGGTAGTTCCAAACTAATATCACAGCTGGTGTGGCAAAGTGTTTCTGAATTCCACTCCTACAAGTCTAAAATCCTCAACATTGTTTGAAATCCAATGTCCCCAAGTCCTGGACTCCCCAACCAGCAGGAAAAGTTGTTCTTTATCAGTCCTCTCCATTCCCCTTATTATCTTGAAGTGTTTGATCCAATCATCCCGTAGCCTAAATTCCAGCATTACAGAGTAACACTTCAACTACACTTTTCAACAAACAATCCCAAACCAAATACAGAACAGGGTTCATAGAATCCTGCAGTGCAGGAGGCCATTCGGCCCATCGAGTCTGCACTGAACACAATCCCACCCAGGCCCCATCCCTATAATCCCATACATTTACCTCAGCTAATCCTCCTGACAGGAAGGGACAATTTAGCTTGCTAATCCACCTAACCTGTACACCTGATAAAAGTCTGCCAGATTATGAGGGGCATGAACAGAGTGGATAGTCAGAAGCTTTTTCCCAGGGTGGAAGAGTTATTACTCGGGGGCAGAGGTTTAAGGTGCGAGGGGCAAGGTTTAAAGGAGATGTGGGAGGAAAGTTTTTTTACACAGAGGGTGGTGGGTGCCTTGAACTCGTTGCCGGGGGAGGGAGTGGAAACGGATACGATAGTGACGTTTCAAGGGCGTCTTGACAAAGACATCAATAAGATGGGAATGGAGGGATATGGTCCCCGGAAGGGTAGGGGGTTTTAGTTCAGTCAGGCAGCATGGTCGGTGCAGGCTTGGAGAGCCGACAGACCTGTTCCCGTGCTGTAATTTTCTTTGTTCTATCTTTGGAGTGTGGGATGAAACCGGAGCACCCGGAGGAAACCCACACAAACACGGGAAGGACGTTCAAACTCCAGTCAGAAAGTGACCCATGCTGGGAATCGAAGGCGGGTCCCTGGCACCGTGAGGAAGCAGTGCTAACCCCTGCATCACTGTGCCACCCCCATATTGAAAACTTGGGTTCAAATTCAAGACAGCCGCAAATTCACTTTGAGAAAAGTTCCCTCTGCTGTGTCAAAGGAATTTTTAATTGAAGATTTTTAGTTCTGGGAAAACTGAACTCACATTGAACAGCATCCCAGTGTGGGATTGAAACTCTAGTTTCTTTCAGTCATGGGGAGAGAGATGGAGCGAGAGGGAGAGATACAGATACAGAGGCAGAGAGACACAGAAACAGGATGGGATAGTGCTGTACATGTTTCAGAGCTGACACTGAGACACACACGAGATGTACAATCGCAGACCAGAGTGAATCATTCTCTGTTACCTGCAGTGTCCTGGACATGGACAGAAGCTGACACTCAGACACACACAACAACAACTTGCATTTATGTAGCACCTTGGACAGTATTATCCCAAGATGCTTCACAGGAGCCTTAATGTGAGAAATTTGACCCCGAGTCAAAGGAGAGTTTAGGGTCACATGTCCCAAAGGTTTGGCCAGATGGTTTTTATGGACTATTTTAATTGGAGGAAAAGGAGGTATTAAAATGGAGAAAACCAATCTGCTTCACTAATGTTCTTTAGGGAAGGAAATCTGCCGTCCTTACCTGGTCGGGCCTACATGTGACTCCAGCCTCACAGCAATGTGGTTGACTCTTAGATGCTGTTTGAAATGGCCTCGCAAGCCACTCAGTTCATGAGCAATTAGGGACGAGGAGTAAACGCTGGCAGAACCAGCCAGGCCCACATCCCATGGATGCATTTGAGTAAAACGTTCAGGGAAGGAATTCCAGAGTTGGAGCCCACGCAGATGAAGACACAGCTCCCAATGGGGAAACGATTCAAATTGTGGATGGTCACGGAGCCAGAATGAAAGGAAAACAGATATGGGAGGATGGTGGGACTGGAGGAGGTGGATAACCAGCAAGAAACATTTCTCTATCTCTGTGCTATCAGTTTCCATTATTCTCCTGACAACTTGGATCAAATTGTCCCTGACACTCCAAAATTCCCGGGAAAACAGCCCTCGTTTGTGTCTCGATAGCTGCGTATCTGTCACATTCAAAATACTAACATTACTTTGGTGAAGAGACAACTCTGTCAGAAATATCTCAGTGCTGCGTTCACACAAAATGGCCACTGGGAAGAAACGCCAAATGGCTGCCTGATATTTGTGGATATTTTTCACAGATTCCCAGAAAGGGAGAGATGGACAGAAGACACAGACACAGAGAATGAAAAAAAGAGAGAGACACAGATTGATGGAGGTATAAAAGGTTTCCCTTTACCTGCACATGAATTAACTTGTTCCCAGTTGGTTTATGGATTCTCTCCTCAACTTATTGTCCAAAGTGCATCACTTCACATTTCTCAGTGTTGGAGTTAACTGTCTGTCCGTTTCATTTCAATCTCCTCTGCACCCGCTCTCGACCACAAATAATTGTCTGGTAGAAAGTGAGAAGGAGCCTCGGCAGCGAGGTTGGGAAGGATTGAATGGAGAGAGGCAGAAACCCTCAACACATTTCAAAACTACACTGATTTCCACTTGAAGGAATAACTTCTCCACCCCAACACTATCCCGTCATTCTCGATAAGCCCATGCTGCCCGTGTTCTGTGATAAATTACACGCAAGTGAAAAGATTATTTTAAATAGTGGGGTTACATTTGCCACCCCCCAATCTGTAGGAACTGCTCCAGAGTCTATAGAATTTTGGAAGATGACCAGCAATGCATCCAATATTTCCAGCGCCGCTTCCTTTAATACTCTGGGATGTAGATTATCAGACCCTGGGGATTTGTCAGCCTTTAACCCCATTCATTCCCCCAGCACCATTTTCTTACTAATACTGATTTCCTTCAATTCAATTCCACACTCTCACTAAACCATTGGTTCCCTAACATTTCTGCCAGGTTATCTGTGCCTCTTTTGTGAAGACAGAACCAAAGTATATGTTCAATTCTTCTGCCATTTCTTTGCTCCCCATTATAATTTCCCCGGAGAGATGGAGAGAGGCAGAGTCACTGAGAGATAGGGATGAGATAGTAATGCAGAGAGTAACAGTGAGATATTCAGGAGGGCAAGCAGCTAATAGTGGGGTACAACA
This sequence comes from Mustelus asterias, assembly GCF_964213995.1. NCBI lineage: Eukaryota > Metazoa > Chordata > Chondrichthyes > Carcharhiniformes > Triakidae > Mustelus > Mustelus asterias. The sequence continues at coordinate 535,859 of NW_027590077.1, forward strand.
AGGATCACTCCAAAGCCACAGATATTGCCTCATGTTGCCGCTGTCGCCATTTACCTTAAATCAGCATCCTCTGCTTTCCAAGCTTTCCCCCAATGTGCCGATTATCTCAAAGCCGATCCTCTCAGTCCCGGGACATCACTGCAGGAGTTCCTCAGGGTGAGTGTCCGAGGCCCCAACCATCTTCAGCTGCTCCTTCACTGACCTTCCCTCCATAGGTGAGATGTTCGCTGATGATCGCAGCATTCACAACTCCTCAGATTGTGAAATAGTCAATGCCGCAATACTGAGCAGGTCAGGCAGCATCTGTGTAAAGAGAAGCAGATTCTGGGACTGGGGGACTGAGAGACAGGAAGATAGTGAAACACACACAAACGCAGTGATGCACACACACACATACACACATAGATACACGCACAGTCTCACACACACACACACACAGATACACTCACAGTCTCACACACACACACACAGATAGAGAACAGTCCCACAGTCTCACTCACAATATCCTAATCTCCCAGGCATTAAAGGGCAATTTGTAACGGCCAATCAACCTAACGCGCGCATCTTTGGAGTATGGGAGGAAACCGGAGCACCCGGAGGAAACCCACGCAGACACGGGGAGAACGTGCAAACTCCACACAGGCAGTGACCCGAGACCAAAATTGAACCCGAGTCCGTTGCATTGTGAGGCAGCAGAGCTAACCACTGTGACACCCATGTTGGCCTTCATTGCAAGAGGATTCGCGTGGAAGAGCAAGGATGTCTTACTGCAGCTGGACAGAGCCTCGGTGAGACCACACCTGGAGTCTTGTGTACAGTGTTCCTCTCCTTATCTGAGGAAGGATGTACTTGCCACAGAGGGAGAGCAGTGAATGTTCACCAGACCGATTCCTGGGATGGCAGCATTGATGTCTGAGGGGAGATTGGGTCGGCTGGTCCTGTATTCACTGGAATGGAGAAGAGTGAGAGAGGAAGTGATTGAAAGGTATAAAATTCTGACAGTGCTGGACAGGCTGGATACAGGGATATTGTTTCCTCCGGCTGGGGGTGTCTGGAACAAGGGGTCACAGTCTCAAGATACGGAGGAGGCCATTTGGGACTGAGATGAGGGGAAACCTCTTCACTCAGAGGGTGGTGAAACTTTGGAATTCTCTCCCACAGAAAGCTGTGGAGACCAAGTCACTGAATATATTTAAGAAGGAAAGAGATAGATTTCTAGACTCTAAAGGTGTCGAGGTGTATGGGGAGAGCGCTGGGGTATGGCATTGAGACAGAGGATCGGCCATGACAGTGTTGAATGGTGGGTCAGGCTCGAAGGGCTGAATGGCCTCCTCCTATTTTCTATGTTGATGTGACCGCCCCAAGTCTCTTTGTGCCTCCACTCTTTCCAGCTTTTCCCCATTCATAAAGCAATGTGTTCTATCCTTTTTAAAGTGGGTGACCACACAATTGTCTACAATGAAATCCATCGTTCACTCTTTGATCCATTGACTTCAGACATGAAGATTTGTTTGTCATTTGAAGCTTCCAGCTACAATGCTGCCAATGCTGCCTGTTTGTGTGCACTGTGGCAAACTTTCTATCTCATCATCTTAAACCCTTACTAAATACGGGAACACATAGCCCACCTTTGGACAGGAAGAGATCATTTTGGCATGGCCAATCCACCTAACCTTCGCATCTTTGGACACTAGGGGCGGGATTTCCAGTCTTGGGGCGAGCGTGGCTGAGGTGATTTAGTCATGGTGAATACACGGGGTTATGGGGATAGGGTGGAGGGGACAGGATAGGGTGGAGGGGAGGGCCTGGATAGGTTGCTCTTTTGGAGAGTCAGTGCAGAATCGATGGGCTGAATGGCCTCCTTCTGCACTGTAGGGATTCTATGAGAGACTTTGGCATGGTCCTGCCCTGCCTGTTACAATTCCCAAGGTGGGCGGGATGGGAAACTTCCACAGTTGTTGTCAATTTAGCACGGCCAATCCACCTAACCTATTCATCTTTGGGCACTAAGTGGCAACGTAGCATGGTCAATTCACCAAATCTTCACATTTTTGGACACTAAGGGGCAATTTACCATGGGCAATCCACCTGACCTACTCATCATTGGACTCGGAGGAACAATTTAACATGGCCAATTAACCCAACATGCACACCGTTGAATACTAAGGAGCAATTTAGCATGGCCAAACCAACTAACATGCAGATATTTGGAAACTAAGGGATGATTTAGCATGACCAAAGCTTCACATTTTTGCAATCTAAGGGGCAATTTAGCATGGCAATCCACCTAACCTACACATCATCCTGTCTCTCTCTCTTTATATCTCTTTGTATCTTCATGTATGTCTCTCTATCTCTCTGACGCTCTCTGACTCTCTCTGAATAGATGTGTGTGTGTGTCTCTGTCGCTCACTCTCTCTCTGAATATATCTGTGCATGTGTTTTGCTGTCTCCCTCCCTCTGTCTCTCTACCTTCTCTCCTCACCCTCCATCACCACCTCTCTCTGTATGTTGGTCTGTACATCTATATGTGTGTGTGAGTCTTTCTATGTATCTATCTGTCTTACTGTGTTTCTCTCTCTCCCTCTCCCTGTGTATTTGTGTGTGCCTGTCTATATATTTCTGAGTATCTGAGAATATCTGCCTCTGTATATATCGCAGCATATCTGTGTGTGTGTCTCCATATATCTATGTGTGTCTATGTATAGATGCTGGCACGGTGGCACATTGGTTAGCACAATTACCACACAGCGCCAGGGACCCAGGTTCGATTCCCGGCTTGGGTCACTGTCTTGTGTGGAGTCGGCACATTCTCCCCGTGTCTGCGTGGGTTTGCTCCGAGTGCTCTGGTTTCCTCCCACAGTCTGAAAGACGTGTTGGTTGGGTGCATTGGCCATGCTAAATCCTCCCTCAGTGTACCCGAACAGGCCCCGGAGTGTGGCGACCAGGGGATTTTCACACTAACTTCATTGCATTGTTAATGTAAGCCTACTTGTGACACTAATAAATAAACTTTACAGAAAAGAAACTTTCTATCTTTGATAGAGAGGTTAAGATGATTCCATTTCACATCTTCCTGCTTTGGGGAAATGGGAGTTATCTTTGCATTTACAAGGATATGGGGAGGGAGGTGTTTGAATGGACATTCAGCTTTTTGGGTGATTAAAGTGTCAATTTGTTTCCAGAAGCTGTTTACAGTGATTGTCCCGAGAGATTGTATTGTTTCAGTGATGTCGACGTCTCCAATACTTCAGACAGACGAAGGAAACAATTTACAAAAGGAAAGATTGGGGGAATCACTACATTGAAGGTGTGAGGCCTCATCACTCTCTGTCTGGTTTTGTTTTGTAATCTTTACATTTTTAAACACTGAAACCTCTTGCCCTTGTTGGGAATATCAGTGCGGTTTGAGAAAAGCAAACACTGATCCCACACTAAACACCCCCCAACACAGGACTGAGCAGAGAGTGTGAAATGGAACTGCTGCCAGAGTGGATTATTTTTATAGATGGAGAAGAAACACTCCTCCATCTTCAAACCTGTCTCCTGTTTCTGTGGCGTTTCGGGCTCCCCTGTGTCCCTGTCTCTCCACCTCTGGGGCAATTTAGCATGGCCAATCCATCCAATCATTACAGACAGAGAGAGAGAGACACACAGAGAGAGAGAGACAGACACAGGGAGAGAGACACACGGGGAAAGAGACACAGAGGGGGAAAGAGACAGAAAGAGAGAGAGACAGAGAGAGTGAGAGACAGAGAGAGACAGAGAGATCGAGAGACAGAGAGAGCGAGAGAGACAGAGAGAGCGAGAGAGACAGAGACACACACAGAGTGAGGGACTGAGAGAGAGACAGAGAGCGAGAGAGAGAGACACAGAGAGAGAGACACACAAAGAGAGAGACAGAGAGAGCGAGAGAGACAGAGAGAGAGACACACAGAGAGACACAGAGAGGGAGAGAGAGAGAGAGACACACAGAGAGAGACACACAGAGAGACAGAGAGAGAGAGACAGACACAGGGAGAGAGACACACGGGGAAAGAGACACAGAGGGAGAGAGAAACAGAGAGAGAGAGACACAAAGAGAGAGAGAGACAGAGAGAGAGAGAGACAGAGAGAGCGAGAGAGACAGAGAGAGAGACACA